>NC_079292.1:14920827-15024109 GCF_023638135.1 Falco biarmicus | reverse complement strand
GCTGGGGGGCCCCAAAAGCCATAAACCCCCCAATAAACCCCCCCAGGAGCCGCCTGCGCCTCCCTGTGCCGGGGGGACACGGGGGGGGGGGGTGGGGGTGGGGAAACGGGGATGGGACAGGGCGACATGGGAGGGGGGGACATGGGGATGGGACACAGGGATGGGACAGGGGGACAAGGGGGGGGGGACGGACATGCGGAATGGGACACAGGGATGGGACGGGGGGGAACCACGGGGAGTGGGGACATGAGGATGGGACACGGAGTGGGGACGGGAGGGGACACGGGGAGTGGGGACATGGGGATGGGACACGGAGTGGGGATGTGGGGACATGGGGATGGGGGGACATGGGGACACGGGGATGGGACACAGGGTGGGGGGACATGGGGATATGTGGGGACGTGGGGGGTGGGACATGGGGACACAGGGAGTGGGGGACGTGGGGGGGTACACATGAGGATGGGGGACAGGGAAGGGACACAGGGAGTGGGGACACGGGGTGGGACATGGGGACACGGGGAGTGGGGACGTGGGGGGTACACATGAGGATGGGACACGGAGTGGGGATTGGGGGACAGGGAGGGGGACACGGGGGATGTGGGGACATGGGGTTGGGACATGGGGACACAGAGAGTGGGAACACAGGGATGTGGGGGACGCAGGGATGTGGGGACACAGGGATGGGACTTGAAGTGGAGACGGATTGTGGGGGACACTGGTATGGGACATGAGGATTGGGGACACAGGGACGTGGGGACATGGGGGGACATAGGAATTGGGGACACAGGGATGGGACATGGGGACACGGGGGATGGGACGCAGGAGTGGGGAGACAGGGACGTGGGGACACGGGGGGACACAGGGATTGGGGACATGGGGGATGGGACATGGGGACACAGGGATGGGGTATGGGGACATGGGGGACACAGGGATGGGACACGGGGGGGCACGTGGGGATGGGGACGCAGGGATGGGACATGGGGATAGGACATGGGGGACACAGTGAACACGAGGGGGGACACGGGGATGGGGGGGACATGGAGACATGGGGCCATGGGAATGGGACATTAGGATTGGGGACATGGGGATAAGGGGGGACATTGGGACATGGGGGCAGGGATGGGCTTGGGGACACAGGGACATGGGGGGACACGGGGATGGACATGGGGGACATGGGGATCAGGGACACGGAGATGTGGGGGACACAGGGATTGGGGACACAGGGATGGGACGTGAGGACTGGGGACAATGGGGACACAGGGATGGGACAGGGGGACATGGGGGGGCACCGGGACTGGGAACGTGGGAATGTGGGGACACGGGGGTGTGGGGGGCACAGGGATGCGGGGGACGTGGGGATGCAGGGGGGGACGTGGGGGGCACGGGGACACGGGGTCATAGCGCGGGGTCCCGGGCTGGGATGTGTCACCGTCCCCCCGTGTGTCCCCCCGTGTCCCCCCCGCTCCATCCCCGCCCCCTACCCCCCACCCCCCACCCCCCCCCCCCCTCCGCCCATCCAGCGCCGCCGCCGCTCCCGGGCTGCTGCTGCCGGAGCGAACGGGGCCGAACGGAGCCGAACGCGGAGCCGAACCCGAACCCAGCGCCGAGCGGAACCCGAACGCGGAGCCGAACCGAGCCCGGAGCCGAACCGGGCCCGAAGCGGAGGCGAACGAAGCCGAGCGGAGCCGAGCGGAGCCGAACGGGGCGGGGGGCGCGGGGCCCGGCGGCCGCTGGAGCGCGGCGGGCGCGGGAGGCGCGATGCTGCGGCCCGGCCCGGGTGAGTGCGGGACCCCCAGTACGGACCAGTAACCCCCGGCCCTCCCAGTATAGACCCGCCCCCTGCATCCCTCCCGGCATGGACCCGTCCCCCCCCACCCCCGCTGCATCCCTCCCGGTATGGACCAGTTCCCCCCTCCCCAGTATAGACCCATCCTCCCCACTGTATCCCTCCCAGTATGGACCAGTTTCCCCCTCCCCCATCCCCAGTATAGATCCATCCTCCCTGCTGCATCCCTCCCAGTATAGACCAGTCGCGTCCCCTGTGTGTGTGTCCCCCCATTACAGACCCATCCTCTGCATCCCTCCCAGTATAGACCAGTTCCCCACCCCCACCCGCATCCCTCCCGGTATGGAGCAGGCATCCCAGTATGGACCAGTCCCCATCCTCTGCCCCCCCCCAGTATAGACCAGTCATTCCTCTGCATGCTCCCAGTATAGACCAGTCCCTCCCTTCATCCTTCCCAGTATAGACTAACCCCCCCCGTATCCCCCCCAGTATAGTGTCGTCACCCCTGCATCTCTCCCAGTATAGACCAGTCCCTCCAGTATAGCCCAGCTCCCACCCTGCACCTCCCCAGTATAGCCCAGACCCCCCTATATCCCCCCTCAGTATAGGCCAGTCCTCCCCAATACAGACCAGCCCCCCTCCAACCAGCGCCCCCCCCCCCCCATTGCCCCAATACAGACCAGTTTCCCTGCGCCATCCCCCCAGTATAGCCCAGTAGAGCCCAGTCGTCCCCCCCCAGGGACGCCCCCCCACCGTGGCCCCCCCGCCCCCAGGGGGGCAGGTTTGGGGGGGGGTCCCCGCTGCAGGGGGATGCGCATCGCCACGGTGACGGTTGCCGCGGCGACGGGAGCCTGTGGAGATGGGGGGGGGGCGACGCGGCAGGGGGATGCGGCGAGGCCTGACACCCCCCCCCCCAGCTGCTATAGGTGCTCTGTAGGGGCTATAGGGACCCCCAGCCCTATAGGACACCACCACCCCCCATAGGGGAGCCCCAGTGTCTCCCCTGGCCCTATAGGGGCTATAGGGAGCCCCAGCCTTATGGCCCCCCCACACACCCACCCATAGGGGAGCCCCCAGTGTCTCCCCTGGCCCTATAGGGGCTATAGGGAGCCCCAGCCTTATAGCCCCCCCCCCCACAGGGGAGCCCCAGTGTCTCCCCTGGCCCTATAGGGGCTATAGCCCCCCCCCCCAGCCCCAAAGGGGCTATAGTGGCTGATGGCCCCTGCCCCCCCCAGCACCATAGGGGCTCTCTGCCCCCCCACCCTGCCCAGCTCTATAGGCTGTCCCCCCCAGCCTCCCTCACCCCATAGGGCCTATAGGGTCCCTCCCAGCCCCCTGGCATCTTCCCCAGACATATAGGATATATAGGAGCAGGCCTCCTCCCCCCCCAAGCCCTATAAACTATAGGGTCCCCCCTGGCTCTGCTGGGATCCCCCCAGCTATAGAGGAGCTATAGGACCCCGCTGAGGTCTCAACCACCCTCCCCCCGGGGGCTATAAGGGACCCCCCACCCTCTCTCACCCTATAGGTGCTATAGCCCCCTCTCCTACCCCCTCCCAGCATCCCTTCCCTCCCCCCCCCAGCCTTACAGGGGCACCCCTGGGCCTCTTCTGCCCCACAGGGGCTATAGGGGCATCCCTGGCTCTACAGGAGCTATAGCCCCCCCTCCCCCCCGTAAGGGAATCTATAGGCTCTGTTACTCTATAGGTATTATAGGAGCTACTCTGTTGGCTCTATAGGGAGAATCTGCCCCCCTGTACCCCCCCCCAGTATGGGCTATAGGGAACTCCTGCCCCTATAGGGACTATAGGTCTCATCAGGGTGCCCCCAACCCTATAGGGGCTATAGGGCTTCAGTCTCATTAGAGCTACAGGGGTTCCCAGTCCCTATAGGGACTCTTGAGGCCCTGCCTTGGTTCTGCATTGTCCTATAGGGACCCCTGGCCCTATAGGAACTACCGGCGGTCCCTTTGCCCCCCACCCTTCTCAGTCCCATAAAGGCTATAGGGACCCCTCCAGCCCTATCAGGGTCTCCTATAGCCCTAGTGGGGCTATAGGACCCCCCGCAACCGCTCCTCTCTGGCTCCATAGGGTCTATAGGGGTTCCCTCCAGCCTCTTCCAGCCTTCCCCACCCCGTAAGAGCTATAGGGTCCCATGGGCCTTATTGCCCACCCCCCCCCCCCATCCTGATGAGGCCTCCGCTCCTAGCCCTATAGGAGCTATAAACCCCCCCTTCAATCCTATAGCCCCCCCCCAGCCCTATAGGAGCTATAGGGTCCCCTCAGCCTGTAGGGCTCCCCTGGCTCTATAGGGGCTATAAGGTCCCCCCCACCTATAGGGTCCCCTCAGCCTATAGGGCTCCCCTGGTTCTATAAGGTCCCCCCAGCCTATAGGGCTCCCCTGGCTCTATAGGGGCTATAGGGTTCCCCCCACCTATAGGGTCCCCCCACCCTATAGGGTGCCCCTGGTTCTATAGGAGCTATAGGGTCCCCCCCAGCCTATAGTGCTCCCCTGGCTCTGTAGGGGCTATAAGGTGTCCCCAACCTATAGGGTTCCCCTGGTTCTATAGAGGCTGTAGGGGCCCCCCAGCCTCCTTCCGGGGGGGGGTGTCAAACTGGTCCCAGTTGGAGGGGGGGGGGTTGCGTGTGCATGTGCGTGTGTGTGAGCCAGTGTTCACATGTGGGCTGCACGTGTGTGCGCGCACGTGTGTGTGTTTGTGCACGTGTGTGTGTGCACGGAGGGTGTGCACGTGCGTGCACATGGTGTGTGTGTGTGTGTGCATGTTTGTGCACACACATGTGCACATGGGGCCTGCGTGCCCTGCGGGTGCCCTTTGCACGGTGGCCCTCTTGGGGTCCCTGGGAACACACACACCTGGGGGTCCCTTCACAGTCCTCGTGCCCCTTGCACACTCCCCGTGCACGCCGTCTCCCTGACCAGCCTTGCATGGCCTTGCACACTCTCTGTGCACATGCTGCTGGTGCAACCCACCTTGCACGGTCCCTGTGCACACGCTGCTGGTGCAACCGCCCTTGCATGGCCTTGCACAAGTGCACAGGGTGGGTGCTGAGGGACCTTGCAGCACCGTGCAGTGCTGGGAGGGTTCTGTGCAATTGGGGGGGTCCTGTGTAAATCCAGGGGGGTTGTGCAATGCTGGGGGTCGGGTCCCGTGCAAATCCAGGGGGGTTGTGCAATGCTTGGTGGGGGTCCTGTGCAGTGGGGGAGGTCCCATGCAAATCCAGGGGGGTCGTGCAATGCTGGGGGGTCCTGTGCAATGCCAGGAGGAGGAGGAGATGCAGTGCTGGGGGGGGTTTGTGCAAATCCGCAAATCCAGGGGGGCTGTGCAGTGGGGGGGGTGCCCCATGCAGTGAAGTGGCGGGGGGGGGGGGGGGGGCATGCAGTGCAGGGGGTGTGCATGCAGTGGGGGGCTGTGCAGGGGTGTGTGTGAATGTGCAGGGGGGGGCGAATGTGCGGGGGGGGGGCATGCAGTGGGGGGGGGCTGTGCAGTGGGGGGGGCTGTACAGTACGGGGGGGTGGGCATGCAGTGGGGGGGTCATGCAGTGTGAAGGGTCTGTGCAGTGGGGGGGGGTCTGTGCCGGGCGGTGGCAGCGCGGGAGCCGCTGGGCAGGGGGGGGCGGCGGGGGCTGCAGCGCCGTGTGCCTGGAGAGACTAATGAGGGCGGGGGGGGGGGGCTGGGGGGGGCAAAGGGGAGGGGGCAAGAAAGAGTGCAGCAACTTGGGGTGTGGGGGGGACAAGATGGGGTGTGAAGGGGGGGCGAGGAGGGGGGGGTGCAGGGGGGTAGGTGCAGGCGGGGGGGCTGAGGGGTGCAGGGGGGTGGGCGCAGGGGGGATGTGGGGTTGCAAGGGGGGCTGGGGGGGTGCAGGGGGTGTATGCAGGCGGGGGGGGGTGGGGGTGCAGCAGCCTTTGCAGCCGCGCGGAGGCGCGCGGGGTGGGGGCTGGGGGGGGGGAGGGGGCTGGAGCTGGGCTGTGATGGGGGGGGAGGGGGGGGGCAGGAAGGGGAAAGGGGGGTCCAGGAAGGGGGGGGGGCAGGAAGGAGCGGGGGGGGGGGGGCAGGAAGGAGCGGGGGGGGGGGAGGGGAGGAGGGGAGCAGGAGGAGGAGGAGGAGGAGGAGGAGGAGGAGGAGGAGGAGGAGGAGGAAGAAGGCTGCGCGGCCGAGCAGGCCGGGGGTGCGGGGTAGGCCCTGGCGCGCGCGCGGGGGGCACCTATGGGTGGGGGTGGGGGTGGGGCACCCGCGGGTGCGTGCACGGGGCGGGGTGGGGAGAGGGATGGGGGGAGCAGGGAGGGGCGCGCGTGCGGATGCGTGAGGGGGGGGTGGCGGTGGGGGGGCACGCACGCGTGCAGGGCAGGGGTTTGCACGCGCGCGTGCACGCGGCTGCGTGTGCGCAGGGCGCGGGTCCGCACGCGCGTGTGTGTGCACGAGGAGGTCTGAGGCGGGGTGTGTGTGAACGCGAGCGTGCGTACACGTGACTGGGGGGCGGATTTGCACACGCGTGTGAATGCACGTGGCTGTGTACATGGAGCAGGTTTGCACACGCGTTTGCACGTGGCTGGACGCAGGGACAGGGGTTGCACACGCGTGTGCGCACGAGGAGGTGTGAGCTGGGGCGGGGTGTGAACACGAGTGTGCGTGCACGTGGCTGTGTGCAGGGGCTGGGTTTGCACACGTGTGTGCATGTGCCTGTGTGTTCAGGGATAGGGTTTGCACACGACTGCATGTGCGGAGACGGGGGTTGCACATGTGTGTGAATGCACATGGCTGTGTGCGGAGACAGGGTTTGCACGTGCGTGTGCACATGGCTGTGTGCAGGGACAGGGTTTACACACGTATGCGCTCTTGCACACTCATGTGTGTGTGGATGTGTGTGTGGACAGGCTTGTGCAAGCATGCACGTGCAGGACTGGATGTGCAAGCACGTGGCTGTGAGCGACGGAGCATGTCTGGGGGCGTGCTGTGTGTGTGCACACGTGTGTGTGCGCTTGTGTGTGCACGTGGGGGGTGCGAGCATGGGTTTGCATGTGAGCATGCAGTGTCGTGCAAGGGTGCGTGTGCACATGCATCTGTGTGTAAGGTTTTTGCAGGCATGTGTGTGCACATGCGTGTGCAAGGGTGTTCCTGAGGGAGGGGGTGGTGTTTGCAGCCATGCGTGGTGTGTGTTGCACCAAGATGCTTGTGCAAGCTGCATTGCACCTCCTGTGCACGTGCCTTGTGCATTGCACGGCCCGTGCACGGTGCCTTGCTTCGCTGGGCTGCACACAGGGCGTTGTACCGACCCTGCACCTGCAGCATGCGTTGCACGGCCTGTGCAAATTATGTTGTATCAACGAGGCGCACGCAGCGTGCATTGCAAGGTGGTGCATTGTGGGGTGGTGCTTTGCTTGTGCAAGCTGCACACTGCACCAAACTGCCCCTGCATGGTGCGCAGCACTGACCATGCACGTGCATACTGCATTTCATGGGCCATGGTGCAATTTTGGGCTTCTGCATGAGGCGTGTTGCACTGAGCTAGTGCATGGCGCTGCCCGTGCACGCTGCATGGTGTTGCTTTTGCACTGCATGGTGCATTGCCTGGTGCACATGCAGGATGCATTGTGCTGCACGCTGCACACTATTGCTGGTGCACACGCAGGATACAGTGCACTGCCCATGCACGCTGCATGGCATTGCTGGTGCACATGTAGGGTGCATTGCGCTGCTTGTGCATGCTGCACATGCATGATGCATTGTCTTGCCCGTGCATGCTGCATGGTGTTTCTAGTACTCATGCACAACGCACTGCCTGTGCATGCTGCACGGCGTTGCTGATGCACATGTACAATGCGTTGCACTGCTCCTGCACGCCATTGCTGGTGCACATGCAAGACCCATTGCATTGCCTGCAGCATTGCTGGTGCACATGCACAATGCACTGCATTGCCCGTGCATGCTGCATGGCGTTGCTGGTGCACATTGCCTGGTGAACATGCACAATGCATTGCATTGCCTGTGCATGCTGCACGTGCATGACACGCTGCATTGCCCGTGTAAGCTGCACAGCATTGCTGGTGCACATGCACGACACACTGCCTGGTGCACATGCACGATGCATTGCTGGTGCACGTGCACAATACACTGCCCCTGCACGCTGCACAGTGTTGCTGGTGCACACGCAGGATGCATTGCCTGCTGCACATGCTGGACACACTGCACTGCCTGTGCACGCTGCACAGCATTGCTGGTGCACATGCAGGATGCATTGCTTGCTGCACATGCTAGATTGCATTGCCCGTGCATGCTGCACATGCATGACACACTGCACTGCCCCTGCACACTGTACAGCATTGCTGGTGCATGTTGCCTGGTGTACATGCAGGACAGGCTGCATTGCTTGTGCATGCTGCATGGTGTTGCTAGTGCACACGCTGGATGCATTGCTGGTGCACATGCACAATGCATTGCTGGTGCACACGCAGGATGCGTTGCTGGTGCACATGCTGGATGTACTGCCCCTGCACGCTGCACGCTGGTGCACACACAGGATGCATTGCCTGGTGCACACACAGGACACTTTGCTGGTGCACACGCACAATGCACTGCCCTTTCACACTGCACGGTGTTGCTGGTGCACGTGCACAATGCATTGCCCGTACACACTGCACAGCATTGCTAGTGCACATGCAGGATGTATTGCCTGGTGCACACACATGATGCGTTGCTGGTGCACGCGCAGGATGCATTGCACTACCCCTGCATGCTGCAGGCCGTTGCTGGTGCACATGTAGCACGTATTGCTGATGCACATGCACAATGCACTGCTGATGCACGTTGCACACCGTTGCTGGTGCACACGCATGCTGCACTGCACGCTGACCCATGCACGGTGCACATGTATGTTGCATGGCGTTGCTGGCACACATGCAGGACATATCGCTGGTGCAAATGCACAGTGCATTGCCCATGCACACTGCACAGCATTGCTGGTACACACACACACTGCACTGCCCCTGCACACTGCATGGCGTTGCTGGCACGCACACAGGATGCATTGCTAGTGCAAATGCACAATGCATTGCCCATGCACACTGCACAGCATTGCTGGTGCACACGCAGGATGCATTGCACTACCCCTGCATGCTGCACGGCATCACTGGTGCACACGCACAATGCATTGCTGGTGCACGTGCACACTGCGCTGCCCCTGCACACTGCATGGCATTGCTGGCACACTCGCAGGATGCATTGCCTGGTGCACGTGCAGGATGCATTGCTGGTGCACACACACACTGCACTGCTCCTGCACGCTGCTGCACACACCGCATGCATTGCTGGTGCACAAGCACAATGCATTGCCCGGTTCACACGCAGGATGCATTTCTGGTGCACATGCTGGATGCACAGCCCCTGCACGCTGCATGATGTTGCTGGTGCACATGCAGGACGTATTGCTGATGCACATTCACGATGCATTGCCGATGCACGCTGCATACCGTTGCTGGTGCACATGCTGGACTCATTGCCTGGTGCACATGCACGCTGCACTGCATGCTGGCATGTGCACGGTGCACATGCACACTACACAGCGTTGCTGGCGCACGTGCAGGAAGTATTGCTGGTGCACACACATGATGCATTGCTGGTGCAAATGCACAATGCATTGCCCTTTCACGCTGCATGGCATCAGTGGTGCACACACACAATGCATTGCTGGTGCACACGCCTGCTGCACTGCCCCTGCACACTGCATGGCGTTGCTGGCACACATGCAGGATGCATTGCCTGGTGCATATGCACAATGCATTGCTGGTGCACATGCTGGATGCACAGCCCCTGCACACTGGTACTGGTGCACATGTAGCACGTATTGCTGGTGCACATGCACAATGCATTGCCGATGCACGCTGCACGCTATTGCTGGTGCTCATGCCACACACATTGCCTGCTGCATATGCCGGTTGCATTGCACCACCCATGCCCAGCACTCCTTGCCCCTCCCCCCACCAGTGCCCCCCTCTAACTGCCTCTCCCCTCTCCCTGCAGCACCACCCGGGGCCCTGAAGCCGGACGATGCCCCTTGGCCATGGCGGCCCCGGCGCCCCTTAGGATGCCGCTGCCGCTGCCGCCGCCGGCATTGCTGCTGCTGCTGCTGCTGCTGCTGGCCCCGGCTGCTCCGGCTGCTGCTCCAACCTCGTGCCCAGCCGCTTGTTCCTGCAGCAACCAGGCGAGCCGGGTGATTTGCACCCGCCGGGAGCTGCTGGAGGTCCCAGCTAGCATCTCGGTGAACACGCGGTACCTGAACCTGCAGGAGAACCACATCCAGGTGATCCGCACCGACACCTTCAAACACCTGCGGCACCTGGAGATCCTGCAGCTGAGCCGCAACCTGGTGCGCAAGGTAGAGGTGGGCGCCTTCAACGGGCTGCCCAACCTCAACACCTTGGAGCTCTTCGACAACCGCCTGACCACCGTCCCCACCCAAGCCTTTGAGTATCTCTCCAAGCTGCGGGAGCTGTGGTTGCGCAACAACCCCATCGAGAGCATCCCCTCCTACGCCTTCAACCGCGTGCCCTCCCTGCGCCGCCTCGACCTGGGCGAGCTCAAGCGCTTGGAGTACATCTCCGAAGCTGCCTTTGAGGGCTTGGTCAACCTCCGCTACTTGAACTTGGGGATGTGCAACCTGAAGGAGATCCCCAACTTGACGGCCTTGGTGCGGTTGGAAGAGTTGGAGTTGTCGGGGAACCGCCTGGGGCGTGTGCGGCCAGGTTCCTTCCAAGGCTTGGGGAGCTTGAGGAAGCTCTGGTTGATGCACGCGCGCGTGGCGGCAGTGGAGCGCAATGCCTTCGATGATCTCAAAGCTTTGGAGGAGCTGAATTTGGCCCACAACGAGCTGGCCTCGCTGCCCCACGACCTCTTCGCCCCCTTGCACCGCCTGGAGCGGGTTCACTTGCACCACAACCCTTGGCGCTGCGACTGCGACGTCTTGTGGTTGAGTTGGTGGTTGAGGGAGACGGTGCCCAGTAACACCAGTTGCTGCGCCCGTTGCCACGCGCCGCCGGCATTGCGGGGGCGTTACTTGGGGGAGTTGGAACCAGGGCATTTCACCTGCTATGCGCCGGTGATTGTGGAACCCCCGGCCGACCTCAATGTCACCGAAGGGATGGCGGCCGAACTCAAGTGCCGTACCGGCACCGCCATGACGTCGGTCAACTGGTTGACCCCCAACGGGACGTTGATGACCCACGGTTCCTACCGGGTGAGGATCTCTGTCCTTCACGACGGTACCCTCAACTTCACCAACGTCACTGTGCAGGACACGGGGCAGTACACCTGTATGGTCACCAACGCCGCCGGCAACACCACCGCCTCCGCCACGCTCAACGTCTCGGCAGCCGATGCCGCCGCTGCTGCCGCTGCCGCTGCTGCCGCTACCGGTTACACCTATTTCACCACCGTCACGGTGGAAACCACCGACGCCGGCGGTGAGGAACCAGCTCCGCAAACCGCCCCGGCGCCCACCGTCGGGTGGGAAAACGCCGGTGGCTCCACAGCGGCTCCAGCCACCCGTGCCACCGGTAAACCCTTCACCGTCCCCATCACGGCGGCGGCGGCGGGGGCGGGTGGGGGGTTACAGGATCTGGACGACGTCTTGAAGACCACCAAGATCATCATCGGGTGCTTCGTGGCCATCACCTTCATGGCGGCCGTCATGCTGGTGGCGTTCTACAAGCTCCGCAAGCAACACCAGCGCCACAAGCACCGCGGCGGCCCCGCGCGCGCTGTTGAGATCGTCAACGTAGAGGACGAGTTGGCCGGGGGGACCGGTGGTGGCGGTGGTGGCGGTGGCGGCAGTGGTGGCGGTGGCGGCAGTAGCGGTGGGGACAACCGGTTGGCGTTGCCGGCGTTGGAGCGGGATCACCTCGACCGTTACGCCGCCTTCGCTGCCCATTACAGCAACAGCGGCGCGGCGCTGGGCTGCGGCAAGAACCCGCTGCTCAACTCGGTGCACGAACCCCTGCTCTTCAAGAGCCCCTCCAAGGAGAACGTGCAGGAGACCCAGATCTGACCCCTCCTCCCACCCCCCCACCCCCCCCGGGGGACCCTCCCCCACCCCCACCCATTGCTGCACCCCCCACCATGGAGGGGGGAACGCCCGGCGGTGGCAGCGGGGTGGGGGGGTGGGGGGTGGGGTGATTGGGGGGGGAGGGGGGGGGCACGGAGGTGTGCAAGGAAGGACTGGTGTGGTGCACGGGGGCGTGCGACGGACTGGTGCAATGCACGGGGCAGCGCGATGCACAGTGACTTGCAGTGAAGGACTGGTGCGATGTACAGGGCCGTGCAAGGAAGGACTGGTTCAGTGCACGGGGCCGTGCGAGGAAGGACTGGTGCAATGCACGGGGCCGTGCAAGGAAGGATTGGTGCAATGCATGGGGCCGTGTGATGCACGGGGTCTTGCACTGAAGGACTGGTTCAATGCACGGGGCCATGCAAGGAAGGACTGGTGCAATGCATGGGGCCATGTGACACACAGGGTCTTGCAGTGAAGGACTGGTGCAATGCACGGGGCCGTGCAACGCACAGGATCTTGCAAGGGAGTGGTGCAGTGCACAGGGGCATGCGACACGTGGGGTCATGTGATGAAGGACTGGTGCAATGCACAGGGCGGTGCAATGCACGGTGACTTGCAGTGAAGGATTGGTGCAATGCATGGGGTCTTGCGAGGAAGGACTGGTACAATGCACAGGGCAGTGCAGTGCACAGTGCCTTGCAGTGAAGGAGTGGTGCGATGCACGGGGTCTTGCAAGGAAGGAGTGGTGCAGTGCACATAGTTGTGCAACGCACGGTGTTGTGCGACGAAGGACTGGTGCAATGCACGGGGCCGTGCAATGCATCGTGACTTGCAGTGAAGGAGTGGTGCAATGCACAGGGTCATGCAATGCATGGTGTTGTGCAGTGAAGGACTGGGGCCGTGCAATGCACGGTGTTTTGCAACAAAGCACAGCGTTGTGCAATGCACAGCGTTGTGCAATGAAGGACTGGTGCGCTGCACAGGGTCGTGCAACGCACGGTGTCTTGCAATGAAGGACTGGGGCTGTGCAATGCACGGTGTTTTGCAACAAAGCACAGTGTTGCACGATGCACAGCGTTGTGCAACGAAGGAGTGGTGCAATGCACAGGGTTGTGCAACGCACGGTGTTTTGCAACAAAGCACAGCGCTGTGCAATGCACAGGGTTGTGCCGTGAAGGGCTGGTGCAGTGCACAGGGTTGTGCAATGTACAGGGTTGTGCAACGAAAGACTGGGGCTGTGCAACGCACAGTGTTTTGCAACTAGCACAGCGCTGCATGATGCACAGCGTTGTGCCGTGAAAGGCTGGTGCAGTGCACAGGGTTGTACAATGTATAGGGTTGTGCAACGAAAGACTGGGGCTGTGCAACGCACAGTGTTTTGCAACTAGCACAGCATTGCACGATGCACAGCATTGTGCGGTGAAGGACTGGTGTGATGCATGAGGTTGTGCAATGCACGGCCTTTTGTGGGGAGGGATTTGTGCAACACGTAGTGTCTGCAGCAAAGGACTGGTGCGTTGCACGGCATTGTGTAATGCACAACCCGTTGCAGCGGAGGACTGGTGTAATGCATGGTGTCTTGCAAGGAGGGGGTTGTGCGACACACGGGATCGTGCAGTGCACAGTGTTGTGCAACAAAGGTTTCATGCAGTGCATGGTGTCACGCGATGAGGGACTTGCGCGATGCACGGGGTTGTGCGAGGCGCAGCCTCGTGCAAGGAGTGACTTCTGCGTTGTGCAGCCTCGTGCGCTGCACAGCCTCGTGCTGTGGAGCCCTCGTGCAACGCACGTGGCTTGTGCAATGGTGGCCTTGTGTGATGTGTGGCCTGGTGCGATGCACAACCTCATGCAATACCATCCCCCGTGCAAAGCATAGCCCTGGGAAGCACAGATCCTTGTGCAACACCCGGCCTCGTGCCACACGTGGCCTTGTGCAACACGCCACCTCGTGCCCCCCCCTTCATGAGGAGGACATGGAAGAGACACAGACGGGAGGGGCCGGGCAACACGTGGCCTCATGCGACGTCAGCTCCGTGTGACAGTGGCGTCGTGCAACACGGGGCCTTGTGCAATGGCCATGCAGCTGCACGCACCCCCCCTCCCCCCGCCCCAGAACACCACGAGGAGGACACGCGAGAGACACAGCCACCACGGCCTCATGCAACAGCCTTGTGCGATGTGGGGTCTCGTGCAACGGCCTTGTGCAATGGCTGGCCTTGTGCAATGGCCTCGTGATGCGGGGCCTCGTGCAACGGCCTCGTGCAACATGGGGCCTCATGCAGTGTCGTCGTGCAAGGGCCTCGTGCAACAGCCTCGTGCAATGCAGGGGGAAGGGGGGGGGGGGCCTTGTGCGCCACGCTGCCCCCCCCGCTCCCCCTCCCCCCCCAGCCCCGTGCTCTCGCTTGCTTGCGGCCCCCCCCCCGCCGCCCCTCCCCCGCCCCTGCCCCTCCCCCCCAGGGCCGGGGGGGGGGAGGGGCTGGGGGGGCCCCGGGGGCTTTTCTAGGCCCGTGGGGGGATTTTTTAATTCGCCGCGGCCGACACTTTCCTATTTTAATAAAAATCCATCACGGTGTTTCCAACCGCCGCCGGCGCCTCTCTGCTGCTGGGGCTTGGCGTGTGCTTGGCGTGTGCTTGGCATGTGCGTGGCATCCCCTTGGCGTGTGCGTGGCATCTCCGTGCTGTGGCTGTGGCACGTGTGTAGCGTGTGCTTGGTGTGTCCTTGGTGTGTGCTTGGCATGTTCATGGTGTGTGTGTGGCGTGTGCTTGGCATGTCCTTGTTATGTGCTTGGTGTGTGCATGGTGTGTGTGTGGCATCCCCTTAGCGTGGGTTTGGCATCTGTGTGGTGTGCCTGTGGCATGTATGTAGTGTGTCTTTGGTGTGTGCTTGGCATGTACATGGTGTGTCCTTGGTGTGCGCGAGGCGTGTGTGAGGCTGCGCGGGCGGGGATGCTGCACATGCCAAGCCCACACTAAGGACACGCCGAGCCCACACTAAGGACATGCCAAGCCCACGCTAAGGATATGCCAAGGACCCGTCAAGCCCACGCTAAGGACACGCCAAGCCCACGCTGAGGACATGTCATGGCTGGGGGGTGCAGGCGTCCGGGTGGTGGGGGAGGGGCTCCCGCCGTTGTCATGGCAACCGGGGGGGTGGGGCGGCGACGACGCTGCCTGGGTCCCCTCGTTACACTGATGGGGGGGGCGGGGTACCACCCCACCCCCCCGCCCTGCGGATGCTGGTTGCCATAGCAACGAGCCGGTTGCCGGGGCAACACTGCGCGGGGGGAGTGGGGGAGGGGCACTGCGGCGGTCGCCATGGTAACACTGGAAAGGGGGAGGGGGAGGTGGCTCTTCCCCGCCCCCCGCCGCGGTTGCCGCGGTAACGGTGCTGCAGAGCGGTCGCCATGGCAACGGGGGGAGGGGCGCTGCGGAGCCGTCGCTATGGCAACAGCGCCTTGGTGATGGCGACCGGGGGAGAGGGGATCCGCGTCGCCCCTCCCCTCCTCAAAAAAAACGGACCCAGGGGTCCCGGTGTCCCCCCTCCCCACCTCAAAAGCGACCCATGTGCCCCCGCCCCTCCCCCATCTCCCAAAGGACCCAACCGGCCACGCCCCCTCTTCCCCCCCCCCAAAAAAAAAACCAGGGGACCCAGGTGTGTCCCCTCCCCCACTAAAAGGACCCAGCCTCCCCTTGCCCCCTCACCCCCAAAAATGGACCCTTCCCCTCCCAGGACCCAACTGGCCTCGCCCCCCCTTGCCCCTCCCCCCACCCACGTGGCCGGGTTGAGCATTAACCAGCCGGGGCGGGGGGAGGGGGGGCGCAAAGGCCGGGCCGTGCTGTGGGGCAGGTGGGGGCTGGGAGGGGCGTTGGGGGGTAATTACGTGCCGGGGGCGGGGGGGCGGGATTTAGGGGGGTAGTTGGGGGGCGGTTGCGGGGGAGAGGAGTAATTTGGGGGCGGGGGGGCGGTGTTGGGGGCAGGGAGGGGCGGTGAAGGGGCTCGGGGGGGCCGTTGGGAGGCTGGGGGTGCGGTTGGGGGCTGGGGTGGCAATTAAGGGGCTCAGGGGGGCAGCTATGGGGCAGGGGGGCACTTGGGGGGCTGGGGGGCAGTGAAGGCTCAGGAGGGCAGTTGTGGGGTGGGGGGGTAGCTGGGAGGCTGAGGGGGGCAATTAAGGGGCTCAGAGGGGCAGCTATGGGGCTCGGGGGGGGCAGTTGGGAGGCTGGGGGGCAGTTATGGGGTGGGGGGCAGTTGGGGGCTGGGGGGGTATTATGGGGCTGGGGGGGGGTAGTGAAGGGGCTCAGGAGGGCAGTTGGGCTGGGGGTGCATTTGAGGGGTGGGGGGGTAGCTGGGAGGCTGAGGGGGGCAATTAAGGGGCTCAGAGGGGCAGGGAAGGGGCTCGGGGGGGCAGTTGGGGGTTTGGGGGGGCAGTTATGGGGTGGGGGGACAGCTGGGAGGCTGAGGGGGGCAGGGAAGGGGCTTGGGGGCAGTTGGGGGCTGGGGTGGGAATTATGGGGCTGGGGGAGGTGGTTAAGGGGCTTGGGGGGCAGTTGGGGTGCTGGGGGGCAGTGAAGGGGCTCAGGGGGGCAGTTGGGGGGCTGGGGGGGGAAGTTTGAGGGTGGGGGGCAGCCCCCCATGCCCTCTGACCTTTGACCCCGGCCCTCCAGCCATGGCGCAGGCAGAGGTCCCGCGGTGTCGCCGCGTGGGGATCCTGGGCTACGGCCAGTTGGGTACTGGGAGCACTGGGAAGGACTGGGGGGGGGGGGACTGGCTGGGGCAATGAGTGGCGGGGGGGTTAATTGTGGGGGCTGGGGGTAATTGAGGGGTAGAATTTGGGGGCAATTAGGGTAATTGGGGGCAATTACGGTAATGGGGTAATTACGGTAATTGGAGGGGTACATGGGGGCAGGTAAGGGGTAATTACGGTAATTGGGACATGGGGGCTAAGGGGGGCAATGAAGGAGTAATTACGGTAATTGGGGGGTCACTGGGGCAACTGGGAAGACACTGGGGGGTAACTGGGGGCAAAGGGTGGGGTTGGAGGTTGGGGGGGGCAGTTTTGGGGTGTGGGGGGGGGTGACAGCTCGGTGCCCCCCCGGGCAGTTCTGGGGGACAGTGGGGGTGACAGCAGGGGGTGACGGGGGGGGTGACAGCAGGGGTGCCACCCGTGTCCCCCCAGGGCAGTTCCTGGCGGGGCAGCTGCTGGCGCAGGGCCCCCCCCTGGGCCTGGCTTTGGCCTTCGTGTGGGTGCGGGGGGAGGGGCGGCTGGAGGGGCTGCCCCCCGCCCTGCGCCTGCCCGACCTGCGCCTGCTCCCCCAGACGTGAGTGACCCCCCTGTCCTCCCCCGTCACCTTGTCACCCCCCCATTCCCCAGAGCCCTGACACACACCCCCGCCACCCCCAGGGCCCCTCGTATCACCCCCAGCGTCACCCCCGGGACCCCCAGTGTCACCCCCCCGTCACCCCCAGGACTTCAGTGTCACCTTGGGACCCCACATGTCACCCCCAGGACCCCAGTGTCATCCCCAGTGTCACCTTGGGACCTCCCATGTCACCTCTGGGACCCCAGTGTCACCCCTTGTATCACCTTGGAACCCCAGCGTCACCCCCTGTGTCAACCTCGGGACTCCAGTGTCACCCCCAGTGTCACCCCCCTGTCACCCCCAGCGTCAACCTCAGGACTCCAGAGTCGCCCCCAGTGTCATCCCCCTGTCACCCCCAGGACCCCAGTCTCATTGTGGGACCCCCAGTGTCACCCCCGGGACCCCAGTGTCACCCCTAGTGTCACCCCCAGGACCCCAGTCTCATTGTGGGACCCCCAGTGTCACCCCCAGGACCCCAGTGTCACCCCTAGTGTCACCCCCAGGACCCCAGTATCACCCCCAGCACCCTGGTCTCATTGTGGGACCCCCAGTGTCACCCCCTGTCACCTTAGTGTCACCCCCCCATCACCCCCAGGACCCCAGTGTCATCCCAGTGTCACCCTGGGACCCCCCTATGTCACACACACCCCCCAGTGTCACCCCACTCCTGTGTCACCTTGGGACCCTCTGTGTCACCCCCAGCACCCCAGTGTCACCTTGGGGCCCCTGATGTCACCCCCAGGACCCCAGTGTCACCCTCAGTGTCACCTTGGGGCCCCTCATGTCACCCCTGGGACCCCCCATGTCACCCCCAGGACACCAGTGTCACCCCCAGTGTCACCCTCAGGACCCGCGTGTTACCCTCCCACCCCAATGTCACCTCCTCAGACCCCTGTGACCCCAGGGTCTACATGTCCTGGTGCCACCCCGTGTCCCCAGGGTCCCCCCACATCCCAGTGCCACCCCGTGTCCCCAGAGTCCCCAAGTCCTGGTGTCAATCCTTGTCCCCAGGGTCCCCCTGTACCCCAGTGCCACCCCACATCCCCCAGTCCTGGTGCCACCCCGTGTCCCCAGGGTCCCCAACATCCCAGTGCCACCCCATGTCCCCAGAGTCCCCGAGTCCTGGTGTCACTCCGTGTCCCCAGGGAGGTGGACCTGGTGGTGGAGGTGGCACATCCCTGCGTGGCCCAGGAGCATGGCGAGGACATCCTGGCCCACGCTGACTTCATGGTGGGGACATGGGACACGGGCTGGGGACAGCAGGGAGGTTGGGGACAGTGGGGGTGGGGTGGTGGGGACATGGGGACAGCAGGGAGGTTGGGGACAGCAGGGACAGGGTAGCACTGGGGACATGGGGACAGCAGGGAGGTTGGGGACAAGGGGGGCGGCGGGGTGGGGACATGGGGACAGCAGGGAGGTTGGGGACAACTGGGGACGGGGTGGCACTGGGGACATGGGGACATCGGGAGGTTGGGGACAATGGGTGTGGGGTGGGGGGGACATGGGGACAGCAGGGAGGTTGGGGACAATGTGGGTGGGGTGGTGGGGACATGGAGTCATGGGGAGGTTTGGGCCAGGAGGCTGGGACCACGGGGGCTGTGGGGACATTGGGGACCTTATTTGGGACCTTGGGGACCTTATTGGGGACCTTGGGGCGTGGTGGCCTGAGCCCTTGTCCCCAGCTGGGGTCCCCCACGGTGCTGGCGGACCCTGCGGTGGAGCAGCGGCTGCGGGGGGCGGCGGCGCGGGGGGGTCACACGCTCTATGTCCCCCGGGGCGCCCTGTGGGGCTGCGAGGACATCGCACGCATGGACCGGGCTGGCACGCTGGCTGTGAGCGGGGGACACGGGGGACACTGGGGGGACACTGGGGGGTTATGTCACAGGACTGGGACACCAGGGGGTTTGGGGACACCATGGGGTGGGATGTCATGGGGTTGGGAACACCATGGGGCTGGGGACACTAAGGGGTTGGGGACACCAGGGAGTGGGATGTCACGGGGTCAGGGACACTAGGGGGTTGGAGACACCAAGGGGTGAGATGTCACGGGGTTGGGGACACCGGAGAGTTGGGGACACCAAAGGGTGACTGGCCTTGTGAACAGTGTTCAAAGTTGGGGACCTCGTCCACCTTTGGTGATCACACCTGGGTTTGGGGACAGTATCTGGCCTTGGGGACAGTGTCCAGCTTTGGGGACAGCATCTGGCCTTGGGGACAGTGTCCAGGTTTGGTGACCACACCTGGGTTTGGGGACCGTATTTGGCTTTGGGGGCAATGTCCAAGGTTGGGGACAGCATCTGGCCTTGGGGACAGTGTCCAGGTCTGGTGACCACACCTGGCCTTGGGGACAGTATTTGGCTTTGGGGACAATGTCCAAGGTTGGGGACAGTATCTGGCCCATGGCTGGCCTTCGGGGCCATCGCGGGGCCTGTTGGTGATAGTGCCCCACCGCCGCCAGGCGCTGAAGGTGACAATGACAAAGGCCCCACAGAGCTTCCGCCTGGAGGGGTGGCTGCAGGAGCGGCTGGTGGCAGCGGGGGGGACACGCACTGTCCTCTACGAGGGTCCTCTGCGTCCCCTCTGTCCCCTCGCCCCCAACAACGTCAACACCATGGCGGCCGCAGCGGTGGCCGCGCCACACCTGGGCTTCGATGGCATCCAGGCCTGCTTGGTGGCTGACCCCAGGTGGGTGACAAGTGCCACCTCCCTGGGTCATGTCACACCCCCCCCCCCCCCGGTGTCACCCCCATCCCTCAGCACACAGTGACAAAGGAGGAGGGGGAATGGGGACCCACCCCGTGGTGTCCCCACAGTGTTCCCGACTGGCACATCGTGGAGGTGGAGGTGACAAGTGTTGGGGACAAGGGACGGGCGCTGAGTGTCACCAGCATCCGCCGTAATCCGGCGGCACCCGGTGCTGTCACTGGCAGTGCCACCCGTCACGCCTTCTGGAGCAGCCTGCTGGGTGGGTGTCCTGCATGTCCCCTCCCCCCTGTGTCCCCAACCTCCCGTGTCTCCAACCCCCTGTATCCCCCCCATATGTCCCCGTGTCCCCACATATGTCCCTGTGTCCCCCAGGGTCCTCTGTGCCCCCCCCCCATATGGCCCCAGTGCCCCCCCCTACATCTCCATGTCCCCTGTGTCCCCATATGTCCCCTTGTCCCCTCATGTCCCCCCTGTCCCCGTCGTGTCCCCTGTGTCCCATGTCCCCCCATATTGCCATGTCCCCAGTGTCTCCCCGTGTTCCCCCCATAGCTCCCCATGTCCCCAGTGTCCCCCTGTGTGTCCCCCATGTCCCCAGTGTCCCCCCTTATCTCCCTATAACCCCCATATATCCCCTTGTCCTCCCTGTCCCACCATATCCCGTGTCCCCCCATGTCCCCTTTGTCCCCCCCCATGTCCCCAGTGTCCCCCGTGTCCCCTTACCTCCTCATAGCCACCCATATATCCCCTTGTCCCCCCATATCCCGTTTCCCCCATGTTCCCAGTGTCCCCTCATCCTCCCCAGTGTCCCCTCGTGTCCCCGCCATAGCTCCCCATGTCCCCAGTGTCCCCTCATGTCCCCTGTCCCCCCTAATCTCCCCATATATCCCCGTGTCCCCCCATGTCCCCAGTGTCCCCCTGTGTCCCTTCCATGTCCCCAGTGTCCCCCCTTACCTCCCCATAGTCCCCCATATATCCCCTTGTCCCCCCTGCCCCCCCATATCCTGTGTCCCCCCATGTCCCCAGTGTCCCCTCATGTCCTCCCTAGCCCCCCATGTCCCCTGTCCCCCCATGTCACCCCGGTCACTCTGTGTCTGTTCCCCCCCAGCCTGCCACGGACATGGTGGATGTGTCCAGCTCTGCTGAGGCCACCAGGCTGGGGACAGCAGGGGACACCAGGGGAGAATGACAGGGACACTGGGGGACAGCAGGGGACACTCAGGACAGGCTGGGGGCAGGCCAGGGGACACTGGGGGACAACTGGGGACAAGCAGGGACAGGCCAGGGATGGTGGGGGAACAACTGGGAGAGGCTGGGGACAGTGGGAGGCACCCAGGACAGGCAGGGGACAGGCCGGGGACAGTGGGGGAAGGCCAGGGACATCCAGGGACAGGCTGGGGACAGCAGGGGACAGGCAGGGGACACTCAGGACAGGTTGGGGACAGGCCAGGGACACGGGGGGACACTGGGAGACAACTGGGAGAGGCTGGGGACAGCAGGGGACACTGGGGACAGGCCAGGGACACCCAGGACAGGGCAGGGAGAGCGGGGGACAGCAGGGGACAGGGCAGGGAGATAAGGGGACACTCGGAACAGGCTGGGGACAGGCCAGGGACAGTGGGGTGACAACTGGGAGAGGCGGGGGACAGGCCAATGACAACTGGGGACAGGCCAGGGCCACTGGGGGACAACTGCGGACACACAGGGACAGGCGGGGCCCATTAAAGGCGACATCGCCTTCACCGCGTCGGCTGCGCCTCATCAATGCGGCGGGAAAGAGGGAAGGGCGCGGGGCATGACGGGAGGAAGGTCAGGCCTCTCCGCCTGGCCGGAGCGCGGCGCAAGGCACGCCGGGAAGGAGGGCAGCGGCCCCAGCCTGGCTGGGGAGGGGGCGGGCGCCTAGGTCGGAAGCCGCGGTGCACGCCGGGAGCCGCGGTGCACGCCGGGAGCCGTAGTTCCGGCCTGCCGTGGTGGCCGGAGGGGGTTGCGCGGCCGCCAGCAGTCCCGGAGGAACGGCGGGGTGTGCTGGGGCGGCCCGGGGGGTCTCGGGAGGGTCCCGGGGGTCCTGGGGGAGCCGGAGGGGAGCGGGGAGCGCCGAGGAGAGCCTGGAGGCCCGACGGGGCCTGGCTGCACCCTGGAATGGCCTGGAGGGTGCTGGGGGAGGGGTGTCCGGAGGGCCTGGGTGGGCCCCGGGGGTGTCCGTAGGGAGCTGGAGGATGTTTGGGGCCCTGGGGTGTGGTTTTGGGGGGATAGAAGGTGTCCCGAGGGTTTAAGGGGGGCTGGGAGTGTCGGGGAGGTGCAGGAGGGGCTGGGGGGTGTCGGGGGCTGTCTGGAGAGTCTGTGTGTATGTGCGTGGGGTGGGGCAGAGGGGCTGGAGGTGCTGGGGCTGTTTGCCAGAGGCTGGAGGGGTTTTGGGGGGTCCCTGAGGGGTGTAGAGAGGGGTCTGGGGGTCGTAGAATGTGTGGAGGAGGGGGAGCAAAGAGGGGGTCCTGGAGGTACTGGGGCTGGGGTGTTGGGGGTGCAGGGCCTTGGAAGTCTCAGGGGAGGCCAGAGGTACCTTTGGAAGGGAGGGGCTGAGGGGTACAGGGAGGGTGCTGGGAGGCTTTGGGGGACTGTTTGGGGGTGCCTGAGGGATCTTGGGGAGCCTGACAGGGGGCTGGGGGGGGGCATGTAGGAAGGGGGGCACCTGGTGGCTATTTTGGGGGTTCCTGGGGGGGGCGCTTGGTGATGCAGGGGGGTGCCTGGGGCTTTTGGGGAACCCAAAGGGTCTTGGGGAGCCTGAGGGGTTGCTGGGGGGATCTTAGGGGTGTCGTGAGGGGAGCAGGTGGGTGTCGGGAAGGTCTTGGGGACCTGAGGGGTCCTGGGGAGAGCAGGGGGATGTCAGGAAGATCTAAGGGACCTGAGGGATATTGGTGAAGCCTGGAGGGTGCAAGAGGCGGGGCTGGAAGGTTTGGGGGGTCCTGGGGGGGATTTGGGGAGGGGTGGGGGCCACAGAGGGGGGCTGAGAGATTTGAGGGGTGCTGGGGGGTGTGTGCTGGTATTTGGGGATGCCACCAGTTGCTCCCCACCCCCTCCAAATCCCCCGGGGGGAATTTTGATGGTGCCAACCTGAGCTGACCCCCCCCTCCTTTTCACCCCACAGGCAGCCAGGGACACCCCCCCCCGACCCAAGGGCCATGTCAGGCCCCCCCCTCCCATCACCATCGGCAGCGGGGGGGCCGGCAGGGCTGTACCATGAACGGCAGCGCCTGGAGCTCTGTGCTGTTCACGCGCTCAACAATGTCCTGCAGCGACCCTGCTTCACCCAGGAGGCTGCAGATGAGATCTGCAAGAGGCACGTGGCACCCATCCATTCCCCCCCCTCCCTGTTTTTTAATTAGTTTGGGTATTTTCCTTATTTGTTGAATATTTCTTGTGGTAGGTTGGCACCCAATGCCCACCTCAACCCACACCGCAGCCTCCTGGGCACTGGCAACTACGACGTCAACGTCATCATGGCTGCACTGCAGAGCCTGGAGCTGGCGGCCGTTTGGTGGGACAAACGCCGGTGCGACCCCCTCCCCATGCCACCCCCCACACGATTTTTATTTTTCTGCCTCTTCCTCTTCACCTTTTTTTTTAAAATTATTTATTTTGATTTGGTTTTTCTCCCCCCTCCCACCGGCAGGTCGCTGGAGCGTCTGGCGCTGGGTCAGATCCTGGGATTCATCCTCAACGTCCCCTCTCACGTCTCGCTGGGTTTTGTGGCATTGCCGTTACGCCGTAAGCACTGGTTAGCCGTCCGGCAACTTCGCGGTACCTACTACAACCTCGATTCCAAACTCCGGGCACCCGTCGCCATTGGCGGCGAGGCTGAGCTGAGGTAGGAAACCCCACTGGGTGCCGCTGGGTGCCACCAATGGAGACACGGGTGCCACCTCCGCCTCTTCCCCTCTGGCAGGGCCTTCCTGCGGGATTTCCTCTCCCAAGGGCTCTGCGAGGTTTTCCTAGTCGTGCCGCGTGCCGTGGAGGAAGCCGGCGCCTGGTTGAGCCCCGAGTGACTTGTCACGTGCTAAATGGGTGACGCCGACGGGTGACACTGCTGTGGGCACTGCCCTTTTTGGGGTAAAACCGCCACGCTTTGGGTCTTTAGCTAGGCACAGCTCATCCAGGGCAGGGGGGATTGTTACGAGATGAAGCTGGATGGTTTTGGGGCGCCATGGGGACCCCAGAGCTGGCACCCACTGTCACCGTGCTGCTGCGGTGCTTCAGCTCCCTGATTTTGCCCCCATTTTGCATGTGGGTTTTGCCTCCCTCTGTCACCGGGATTCCCCTGCAGGTGCGTGTGTCGTAGCAGGGTGACGGGGGGTGTCATGCGTGTGCATGAGCGGTGTCCTGTGCACGTCACAGGCCGGTCATGTGTGTAGCGCTGTGCTTGTGCACGTCACCCTCCCGCTGTCCCTGTCGCGTGCCCTCACGTGTGTCACATCCCAGTTGTTGCGTGTCGCCTGCCTCTGGTACACCTTTCCTGGCTCTGCGGGGTCGTGGCTCCAGCATCGTGGCTGCATCTGGAGCCGGATTAATTATTCCCAGCCCTTCCCGGTGCTGGATTTCAGCCCGTGGCGCCGCGTCCCCTGGCTTGATCTCAGGGTGCACGCAGCGCTTCAGTAGGCTTAATTACCCACAAAAAGGTGATTAAAACTGTCGGTTTACAACTTTGTGTCTCCGCCGCAGTCCTTGGGGCTCACACGGTCGCCCCTCTTTGGGGGGTGGGCTCAGCTGGGGCTGAGTGATCCCCCAACTCCCCCCAATTTAACAACCTGGAAGGGGCAGCCCGGCTCGGCCGGGATTCCCTGGCTGCGGGGAGCAGCTTAAAGGAAGGTTTTAACCTCGGTGATGAAATGGGGGGGGTCTGGCGCTCGGGGGGCAGCCACAGAGGCCGGGGGTCCCGGGGAAGGGCTGCGGGGCCGCTCCCGCTGCGCTGCGGCGGCTCCAAAGCGACCGCGCTGATTGGTTCACTCCCACAACGTGGCCAGCCAATGGCTGCACGCCGTCTGGATCCGCCTCCTCGCCTTAGCTAAAGGGATGCGGGAAGGCGGCTGGCGCTACCGTGAGTCCCGGCGCTCCCTGGTGGTCTAGTGGTTAGGATTCGGCGCTCTCACCGCCGCGGCCCGGGTTCGATTCCCGGTCAGGGAAAGCACCTTTTCCTAGCTATTTTTTTTTTAATTTTAAAATTTATATTTTTCACCCACACGCGACTGTTCACACACACCTCACAGCGGCACCGCGGGGTCTCCTCCCTCGGTAATCGCAGGTGAGATTTGCAAGCCGTTTTTTTTTTTTTTTTTTAACAACAACAACAAAAAAAGGGAAATAATAAAACATATCACGTATCGCGATAAATACACGATAGGGGAGGCACCGCTGGGATTCGAACCCAGGATCTCCTGTTTACTAGACAGGCGCTTTAACCAACTAAGCCACGGCGCCCCGTGCTAGCTGTAATCGCCCTCGCCCTCCATCTCCGCCAGCCGCCGGTGTCCCCACGCGTGTCCCCGCTCCCTCCACGCTTCCTGCGGCTCCCCGCGGTTCTGTCAGGCTCCACAGTAGCTGCATGGGGGGGAGGGGTGGCAGAGTCGGCCGGGGGCCTGGGGTAGGTTGAGAGGTGCCGGGCACAGGCTGTTATCTGTCCCTTCCTCGTTAGTATAGTGGTGAGTATCCCCGCCTGTCACGCGGGAGACCGGGGTTCGATTCCCCGACGGGGAGGCTGCAGTCTTTTACCTTTCTTTCTCCTTCATTTTCCCCTTTCCCCCCTCGACAAACCCTTTCGGAACCGCCTTTAGTGCATTCCCAGCGGATTTTTCCAACACTCCCCCATAACCTCCCCCGCGGATCGCCCCGACCGTATTTTCCCTTTATTTCTGAGGGGGAAATCCCCCAATAAATAGGATTTTTCAGCCGTTTTATCCCCACTGACTCTCACTGGGGAGGCTGAGTCGTGCTGAGCGCGGCCGGCTGATCTGGGAGGGAATCACTACGCGGGCTGTGCTCCAGGATTGATAGGAATCCCGCAAAACCGATCAAAAAACCTAAAAATAGTAATAAAAGAGTATTAAAACAACGCTAACTGACGTTTGCCACACACGCAAACACCGCGGAACGAGTGCGGCGGTGCCTTCGCGGGGCCATAGCCCGTGACCCGCGGACCTGAGGTGGAACCGCGCGCAGCGCGCTGCCGCCCCGCCTACTAGCACCGACCAATCGCGTCGCTCCCCTCACCCACCAATCAGAACGCACCTTTGCAGTTTAAACCGATGGGTTCGGCACCAAAGCGGGAGTGTCTGTCCCTGCCCGTTATAGGCATCCCCTGGATCCAACCGCTAGATCCTGGTGGCTTTTTAGGGCCTAATTCTCCGCTCTCCCACCCTGAATGTCCTGGGTACGGTGCTGCCGCGGGGATCGGGTTTGTTATTCCAGCGCTGTGCTCCAGTTAAGCACCCATGGAGCAAGCAGGGATCTGCGCTCTCCCCTGTTTTGCAGGTTCCTCCGGCTGAAGCCCTCGGCAATCCTGTTGGATTGAGCAGGAGCTTGGGCTGAGCCCTTTAGATCCCTTCCAACCTTGATCGACTTTGTGAAGGTCTC
Source organism: Falco biarmicus (assembly GCF_023638135.1). NCBI lineage: Eukaryota > Metazoa > Chordata > Aves > Falconiformes > Falconidae > Falco > Falco biarmicus. The sequence continues at coordinate 14,997,580 of NC_079292.1, read as the reverse complement.
AGGGCAGCCACCCGTGTGCCATGGAAGCGCTGGATGCTTGTACAATAAATTGTGTTCAGGAAGGAGAGTAATTGATTAAACTTAGTTTGGGGGTGGGGGGCCTTTGTCCTTGGGGGGTGGCCCTGTTCTCAGTGGGGGGCCTTGAGGACGTGAGGGAAATGCAGAAGAGGAAAAGAAAAAATAATTTGGAGGTGAGGAGAGCAAGAAAATGCAATTAGCAGAGGATGGTTTCGATCCATCGACCTCTGGGTTATGGGCCCAGCACGCTTCCGCTGCGCCACTCTGCTTCTTGTGGCAGTGGTGTTTTATTTTGTACTGATAACATGAATTGGAAAAGTTCCCACTCGCAGCTCGGCTGGAGCGGAGCGCCCTTGGCAGAAAGGCCCTAAGTGGATGGCTGAAGGCCGCGAATTTTCGGGGCGGCAGGCAAAAATAAATCAGGTTAGAGGGGCGTCACGTCCTTACCCCCCAACTACCCTGGGGACCCACCCTCAATAAAAAAAAAAAACAACCAAAAAAACCCAACCAAAAACAGGGAGAGGGTACCCCAGCCCCCGCTGGAGATGCCGGGGATTGAACCCGGGACCTCATACATGCGAAGCATGCGCTCTACCGCTGAGCTACATCCCCTGCTGACGCTACTCGCCCGCCGCCACCCTTGGCGCCGCCTTCCTGGGTTGAAGCTCCGCCCCCTCACCCCGCCCCTTCCTTTAGGCCCTCCCACGGTTACTGCGCCCCATGGTGGCACGGGCGGAAGGCGCAACAGACAGACGAGGTGGCCGAGTGGTTAAGGCGATGGACTGCTAATCCATTGTGCTCTGCACGCGTGGGTTCGAATCCCATCCTCGTCGAGGAGTTTAGATTTTGATCTTCCCTTGGCCACCCCAATTCCATTGCTTTTTTGCGCCCCTCGCACCTTCCCTCCCCCCCTTCCCGCCCCACTCCCTTTTCTTTTAACAAGTGGTTTTGGGGCCCCGCACAGTCCCACAGATGAGCAATCCCCCTGTACGTGCTCCCTGCCATTCTTACTTGCCCCCTCCAATTTTTTTGTCCCCCTCCCCGCAATTTTCAGCCCCCCTCCTGTTGCAGGAAGGCCCCCCCCCGTGCAATTTTCCAAGCCCCCTCTGTTTAATTTTTTGCAGGATATGGGGAGGGACACCCACCTTGCAGGTGGTGAGGCACCGTGCTAACCCCCACCCCCCCTTCTATTGCAGGTGCAGGACTCCCCCCGATGCAATTTTCAAAGCCCTTCCCCCCCCCCCTCCCCCAAATTTGCACCGGGCAGCTCATCCCAGCGAGTGCCCGGGGTCGGGAGTGGCGGCGGGGCGGGGCCGGCACGCGCGTCTCTGTGGCGCAATCGGTTAGCGCGTTCGGCTGTTAACCGAAAGGTTGGTGGTTCGATCCCACCCAGGGACGCATTTAATTTTTTTTTTGTTTTTTTCCACCTGTGTTTTATTTTTGGGAGCGGAGGACATGAATTGAAGCGCGGTCGCGTTGTCATGTTCCCGGTGGAGCAAACGGGGCTGGAAAAACGGGTGAAGCGGGGAAAAAAAGTGAGGTGGGAAGAGGGGAAAAAAAGCAGGTTTGCATTGGCCGGGAATCGAACCCGGGCCTCCCGCGTGGCAGGCGAGAATTCTACCACTGAACCACCAATGCCCCGTTGAGCGTCTTCGAAGTGACCACCAACCAAGGAGGTTCACCCCCGAGCGGCCCCACGACGCATAAACTCTGTTTATTTACAAGGGGTGACCCCGTGCTAATTAAGAAGCCCACCTAATTTCGGATTAATAGCAATCAGCGGCGGAATAGGCTCTTCCCTTGGGCTGCGCGCCCCCACCGCCCGCCATTTGAATTTCGCGCGCCCAGCGCTGATTGGCCGCAGCGGGAGGGTAGGCGGGGCCAGTCCTGGGGGCAGAGCAGGGACCGAGCGGCTCCGGGGCCGCCCCAGAGCCCGGGACCCGTCGCCGGGGTCCCCCGGGGCTGCCTTTGCCCCCCACCAGTGCGGCACCGAGCCTGCCCGGGGCCCAGCGCGGTCCCTACGGTGCGCGGCGGCATCCAAACGCCGCTATCCGATTGGCTGTTACTCAAGGCGCTGAGCGTCCAATTGGCTCAGCGTCCAATCAGAACGCTCTATTTCGAGCCGGGCTATTTGCATGCGCGGGGTCTCACCGCCCGGCGCGCTGTGCGCTGCTTCAGCCAATGGGAGTGCGCAACGTACGAAGCCCTCATTTGCATAACGCCGCTATAAAAACGGCGCCGCCCGCCCGGCACTTCACTCCGTTGTGCGCGGAGGCTGCAGCGGTTGCGGGGAGCGTTGGCTGAGAGCGCGATGCCGGAACCGGCGAAATCGGCGCCCGCCCCTAAAAAGGGCTCCAAGAAAGCGGTGACCAAGACCCAGAAGAAGGGGGACAAGAAGCGGCGGCGCAGCCGTAAGGAGAGTTACTCCATCTACGTCTACAAAGTGCTGAAGCAGGTGCACCCTGACACCGGCATCTCTTCCAAGGCCATGGGCATCATGAATTCTTTTGTCAACGACATCTTTGAGCGCATCGCGGGGGAGGCGTCCCGCCTGGCTCACTACAACAAGCGCTCCACCATCACCTCCCGGGAGATCCAGACGGCCGTGCGGCTCCTGCTGCCTGGTGAGCTGGCCAAACATGCCGTCTCCGAGGGCACCAAGGCTGTCACCAAATACACCAGCTCCAAGTAGAACGGCCGCAGCCGCCTGCAGGACCCCGCCCGGCCCAACTCAACCCAACGGCTCTTTTCAGAGCCCCCCACCTTCCTCCTAAAGAGCTGATATTGCTGCTGAGACACCCCCTTTGCAGGGATCTTTACAGTTTGTATGTCGCGTGGGGTGTTGCGATAGCGCCTGGATACTTTAAAATCCTTCTAAAATTTATAGGTTTTGAGGTTTTTAGCCAACAAACGTCGTGAAGGGGGTTATTTTCCCCCTCTATCATCCCTGGTGGGGGTTACCCGTCGGCGATGCCGCTTTTCCCCTTCAAACCGTTGCTCCGTTCTGATTGGTCCGCCTGGACGCGAACGTCACGGCGGCGCGAGCCGCAGCGCGGGTTTCCCTCTGGTCCGCATCGGGGTTAGGGAAACCCTGTGGGGCGGGGTCTCCGCGCCCATTTCGGGCGTGGGGCTGCGCGGCAGGGAGCGTCCCGCTGTCCCCCCGCCCCCGACGCGCAGAGGGGAGCGGTCGGTGTCCGTAGGTGGGGGTTGTGCGTTACTTACGCCCCCGTGTGGTGCCTGGGCGGGGGTTACGCTCCGGATTGCGCCGCTCAAAAGGCTTTGCGGGTAACCTGGCGTCTGCGGGGGTTCGAGGGTGGAACTGAGGCTCTTCTGGACTCTTCAAACGCTGTAGCGCTGTAAAAAAAGTTGAGTTTTAATATAAAAAGCCTTAATAAGAGAGGCTTCAGTACTAGCGCTGAGGTGTGTGTGTGGGGGCAGTAACCCCCGCACCTTATTTTCTGTCTTTTCCTTAATAATTAGTTTTTTAATAAGTAATTGGGACATGCTCTTCCCGCGTGGGGGCGACGTGCCTGACTTCTAGTGGCGTTATCGCGTTTGGGGTCTCGCTGGAGACACTTTGGCCCGCAGCGGTGGCGCCCGCCGTGGCTCCAAAACACCACGGATCCAAACGGCGCTCGGCCACTGGCTGAGTCGAGACAGCAGCGACCAATCAGACGCGGGCTTCGGAGCCTCTGGAGTGGCGTGGTCAGAGGTGCCGCGCAGGGGCTGTATCAACCAATGGGAGGACGTGGATTGGAACCTTCATTTGCATAAGGCCAAGCGGTTCACCGCTGGAGGTACCCGCCGGCCCCGAGGCGGGGAGGCGGTGACAGAGGCCGCGAAGGGCGACGAGAAGCGGCTGCTCCTCCTCCTCCGGCGGACTGAGCAGTTGCGCCTCGACCTCCTCCATCGCCGGCACCAAAGGAGGGGGCCCGGCTGTAGCTTGCGCCCTCAACACAGCGCTTCTGGGAGGCAGCCGCTTCTTAAAGCTGCGCGATTTATTGAAGTCACTTTCAAGTGTTATAAAAAACCAAGTCTGGGGGTATTTTTCACCTAGAAATGTATTGAATTTTCAGGTGTTTCTAGGTAACACCTCTTTTAACCAAGCTACCTGCTCTGAATTAACACCTTGCCTGATCAGAGCCCTTCTCACGTTGTGTTGGGAAATGTCTCCTTGTATGGCCTCTTTTGTGGGCAAAGCTCATCTCCACAGTACTTGTATATTTTCATTCCTCCTCTTTTTGGAGTTAAGGCATTTTGAGATGATGGTCCTTCATCCTGTTTTTGAGCCCCGATGCCCCCACCATGGATTAAAACCTGGGTCAGGAATTAATGCTTGTTAACACCAGCACCCCTCCTGCTCCTCCAGCCCTTTTCCTGAAGCAGTGGGTGGCTCTGAAAAGAGCCTTTGGGTTTCAAAATCAAACAAAAACCTCCAGGTTTTAGCTTTGAGTGGCTTGTCCTGCTGTGTCACTTGCCCTTGGCCTTATGGCTCTCCGTCTTCTTTGGCAGCAGCACAGCCTGGATGTTGGGCAGAACACCCCCCTGCGCGATGGTGACCCCCCCAAGCAATTTGTTGAGCTCCTCATCATTGCGCACAGCCAGCTGGAGGTGCCGGGGGATGATCCGTGTTTTCTTGTTATCCCGTGCAGCGTTACCTGCCAGCTCCAGAATCTCAGCTGTCAGGTACTCCATCACTGCAGCCAGATATACGGGGGCTCCGGCGCCCACCCGCTCGGCATAGTTACCCTTCCGCAGCAGGCGGTGAACGCGGCCTACAGGGAACTGGAGGCCGGCGCGGGACGAGCGGGACTTTGCCTTAGCCCGGCTTTTGCCCCCCTGTTTCCCCCTGCCCGACATCACCACTCGCTCCACTACCGGCACTGCTACCCCCCCACCGCCGCCCTGCCTCTTATACCCCGCCGCGGATCGAAACGCTTCCTTCCCATTGGCTTCTTCCCCCCCCCCCCGCAGGAGAACCAATAGAACAGCGCGAACTTCTGACCAATAGGAGCTCGAGATTTGGATCCGCTTCATTTCCATGCGGGCCGTGGCCAATCAGCGAGGTGGACGATGGGGCGGAGAGGTTATAAAGAGATGCCGGGAGGCGGCTCTGCTGAGCGGCGGGTTAAACGCCTCGCTCGCTCCCTCCAGCCATCTGTGATGCTTATCAGCAAATTTTTTTAATCTAGTAAATTAATTTTTAAAATATTAATAGTTCAGTGCAAGGCTGATGTGGGGCTAAGGGCCAACGGCTGGCTCCCTCTCTCCCCCCACCGGGACTTTCAAAGCGTAGGCGGTGATACAGGCGATGGTATGGACGCTGATTGGCCACGCTGCTGGGTGGCAGCCTTCCCATTGGTCCGCGGGGGAGAAGAGGACCTGGGGGGGGGAAGTTCTCACTCAGGTCCGCCCTCAACTGTACCAACGGCACTCCGCTGCCCCGCGGCTGCGGGTTCCCCCCCCCATCACCTCCAAATCCTTAAAAATGGCCATTTTTACCCTCAGAACCCCCTTTTTTCTCCCCGACCTGGGTGTTCCAGCCCTCCCCCCGCAGTTGCGGCCCATGGGGAGGTGCCGGGCGGCTGCTGGCAGGAGCCCGGATAGCTCAGTCGGCAGAGCATCAGACTTTTAATCTGAGGGTCCAGGGTTCAAGTCCCTGTTCGGGCGGACGCACCCGTACTTTTTTTCCCCTTCCCCTGATCACCCTCCCCCTCCCCAGGCTCCACCCTCCCTATCCCCCCTCGGGGCTCGGGTGGTTTTTGTTGGTTTTTTTTTTTTCCCGCGGCGGAGGCGGCGCGCAGGCGTGTGGGTGCGATGGCGGTGCCCGGCCGGGCTGGTCCCATGGTGTAATGGTTAGCACTCTGGACTCTGAATCCAGCGATCCGAGTTCAAATCTCGGTGGGACCTTCCTTTTTGCGCCGCGGTCACCCTGGGTGTGCACCTCCCCCCGCCGGGGGCGGGGATCCCTGGGGGACAGGGAAGGCGGGGGGTCCCTGCCCCGTGTCCCACACCGCAGGGGGACACCCTTTTAGGGACTCTGTGCCCCAAAGGGTGTCACTCCCGCAGGTATGAAGTGAGTCGCTGTAAACGTGACACACCCCCACACCCCACACACCCCCCCTCACTGGGGACCCTGCGTGGCATCCCCTGTGGGACCCCCGCCCCCACTGAGGACGCTGTGTGGCATCCCCTGTGTGATACACCCCCCCCAGGGACCCTGTGTGACATCCCCTGCGTGGCATCTCCTGTGGGACCCCTCCCCCTACTGGGGACCCTGTGTGGCGTCCCCTGTGTGATCCCCCCCACTGGGGACCCTGCGTGGCGTCCCCTGCATGACACCCTCCCCTGGGGGCCCTGTGTGACCCCCCCACGTGTGACATCCCTTGTGGAACCCCCCCACTGGGGACCACTTGTGACATCCCACCCGTGACATCTGTCACAGATCACGTGTGATCTTGTACATGTGACACCCTCCCCTCCCCCTTTGGGGACTGTGTGTGACATCCTGGGGGGTGTGTGTCAGTGTGACACCGCGTTGGGGACGGCGTGTGACCACCCACTATGGTCACTGTGTGGCACCCAAAGGGGTTGTGACACCCCATCAGGGACCACCTAGGAAGTCCCTAGTGTCCGCCACCCTCCTTGGGGACCCCAAGTGCCACCTGGAGGGGGAGGTGACCTCACATTACCCTGTCCCCCAGGGGAAGGGAAAGTGACTCTGCAGCCTGGGCTCTCCCAGTGCCTCCCAGTCCCACTGCCACCGCAGGAGGATGTGACTCCTCCTGCCCCACGTCCCAGATGATGGTGACCCTCCTCCTCACCGAGTGATTGGGCACGAAGGGACCACCACACCCAGAGGTTTGGTGGCCCTGGGCAGGGGGACGGGACCCCCAACCAGCCCCAGGTCCCTTGCTGATGGCACAGGACAGGGGACAGGGACAGGTGTGGGGACAGGAGACCCTCATCACCCCCCAAAAATTAATCTCCTTCAGGGCAACCCCAAAGTAGGACCTCACCAGTGGGGACAACCAGACCCAGGTCAACCCCAGCACCCATCCCCTCACCCCAACCCAAAGTCCCCTCACCGTGAGACTGCTTTGGCTCCAGTGTTCCCAACCCCAGCCAACGATGACCCCAAAATTACAAAATCTGGAGCAAAGGGCAATGCCCGGCGCATTTCACCCAAGTTTTCCACCAGCTGCCAAAAAAATATTTGATCCTCGGGATTATTTTATAGTGTGTAAACACCCGGGCTTGCAAATCGGAGGCAAAGGTGAACCACGCGGCGCCGCGGCCGCGCCAAACCCGTCGGGTTCTTTCTGTTTGTTCTTCTTTCTTTATTTTATTTTATTTTTTAATTAGCAGGAAGATCGCTTCTCCCATCAAGAAACGGCTTGCCAGGTGCTCACGCCCAAGTTGGGGATTTCAACGGCAAATGTTTCGGGTTTTTTTTCCCCAAAAAAGACTTTTGGCTTCACCATGGGCATGAGGTGGGGGGTGGGCTGCTCCGGTTGGGACAGGTGTCCCGAGGAAATGGGGAAGAAGGTTTTGTGGGGGCGGCCTTCCCACATGGGAGCACTGATAAACAGCGGGCAGGCTGATTTCATGGGTTTTGCAATGGAAGGAGAAATGCTGGAGGTGTTTGGGGTCTCACCTGGAGATGTTGGAGAGGTTTGGGGTCTCAGCTGGAGGTGTTGGAGGTGTTTGGGGTCTCAACTGGAGATATTTGGGGTCAGCTGGAGATGCTTGGGGTCTCAACTGGAGATGTTGGAGGTATTTGGGGTCAGCTGGAGATGCTTGGGGTCTCAACTGGAGATGTTGGAGGTGTTTGGGGCCTCAATTGGAGATGCTTGGGGCCAGATGGAGGTGTTTGGGGTCACCTGGAGATGTTGGAAAGGTTTGGGGTCTCACCTCGAGGTGTTTTGTGTCAGTTGGACATACTGAAAATGTTTGGTGTCCCACCTGGAGGTGTTTGAGGTCAGTTGGAGACACTGAAGAAATTTGAGGTCTCACCTGCAGATGTTGGAGGTGTTTGGGGCCACCGGGAGGTGCAGGGGGCTGGATGGAGATGTGGGGGGTTGGGGGGAGACAGGAGGGGGCTGCAGGGGACGTCCCCCAAGTCCGGGGGCCCTAGGTGAGCTGCGTTCTCCACACACCTGAGGGAGCAGGGGCTGCTCACAGGGGTGCTGCTGGGTGCACCCCAACGCATAACCCGAGTCCGAGGGTGGGTGAACAGACGGGTGGTCAGAGGGGTGGACAGATGGATGGATGAGTGGACAGGCAGATGGGTGGATGGATGGACAGATGGCTGAATGGGTGGCCAGATGGACAGATGGCTGGAGCAACAGATGGGTGGCCACACGCTTGGCTGGGTTGATGGATGGACACACGGATGGATGGATGGATGGACACATGGATGGATGGACACATGGATGAGTTCATGGCTGGACACATGGATGGCTGGACACATGGATGGCTGGGTTGATGGATGGACACACGGATGGATGGCAACATGGACGGATGGATGGATGGATGGACACATGGATGAGTTGATGGCTGGCCACACAGATGGCTGGCCACACGGCTGGATGGCTGCATGGATGGCTGGATGGACGGATGGCCACATGAATGGCTGGATGGACACATGGATTGATGGATTGATGGCTGGACAGGTGGCCACACGGATGGATGGATGGATGGATGGTTGGAGGGACACATGGATGGGTTGATGGGTGGATGGATGGACAACGGATGGCTTGATGGTTGGCCACATGGATGGGTGGCCACATGGGTGGCTGGATGGGTGGCCACGCAGATGGATGGATGGCCAGCTGAATGGATGGACAGCTGGGTGGCTCAACAGACATGGTGGATCAACGAGGTGTGGGGATCACTGGGTGGGTGGCTCGGTGGGTGGGCAGGAGGATGGACAGACAGCTGGACCGAGCCTGGGTGCGCCGGTGGCCGGCCACTATTCCTACCCTGCTGAGCCTGGCTGGGTGGCAACCACCCGGCATCGCTGAGTAGCCACCAGGATCCCAACAGCGGCCGGACAGACGGACAGAGGAGAATTCTCCTCCTGAGGGCAGCCAGCCAGCTGGGGAGGCGATGGGTGCCACCTGCCCTCGCTGCTCCACGCCCAGGGGCAGGGCTCCTGCGGGGGAGGGTGGGGAAAAAAAAAATGGGGAATGGGTGGGAAAAGTCTTGGCAAACACAGTCAAACGCGGCCGGGTGCTGGTGGCAACCGGGGCAAGGTGCGCTTGGGGTGGACCTTGGCCACCAGCACCCAGCGGGTGCCGCTGGGGCCCCGGCACCCCTGTGAGCATGGTGCTGGGCGCCGTGGCGGTGGCGGTGCTGGCCGGACTGGTTTTGTTGCTGTTGCTGGTGCCGCCAGTGACATGGCACTTGGTTCCGTTCCTCTGGGTTGACCTGGTGGCTTTCGGCGCCTTGGTGCGCTCCTCCCTGCGCTGCCAGTGGCGCTTGAACCGCCGACCCCCCATCACCCTCCTCGATGTCTTCCGGGACCACGCTCGCCGCCAGCCACACCAGCCCTTGCTCCGCTTCCAGGAGGAGGTTTACACCTATGAGGATGTGGAACGGCAGAGTAACCGCGCCGCCCGGGCTTTGGGCCAGCACCTGGGGCTCCAACCGGGTCAACCCGTCGGCGTCTTCCTCCCCAACGAGCCCACCTACGTCTGGACCTGGCTGGCCTTGGCCAAATTGGGTTGCCCCATGGCTTGTCTCAACTGCAACGTGCGGGGTCAGGCGCTGCGTCACGCACTCGCTGCCGCCCGCGTCACCCTGCTCCTTGCCAGTCTCGGTGAGCGGCACCTGTGGGGGACCTGGGGGGCATGGGGGGAACCGGGGGGGGGATGGGCAGGTCCCCTTCTCTTACTCCTCACGGGTGTGTGGTGCACACGCGTGTGCGGGGTGGGGTGGGGGAGGTGGGAGGGGGTCAGGGAGAGCTTGTGCGTGTGTTTGCATGGGTGTCAGGATCCATACATGTGTCTGCATGTATGCCTGGGTCTGTACATGTGTCTGCACATGTTTCAGGGTCCATACATGTGTCTGCATGGGTGTCAGGGTCCATACACGTATCTGCACATGTGTCAGTGTCTGTCCATGTGTCTGCACGCATGTCAGGGTCCCTCCATGTGTCTGCATGTGTGTCAGTGTCCATCTGTGTGTCTGCACATGTCTCAGTATCAGTCCATGTGTCTTCACATGTGTCAGGGTCTATACATGTGTCTGCATGCATGTCACTGTCCATGTGCCTGCACTTGTGTCAGTGTTCATACATGTACCTGCATGCATGTCAGGGTCCATACATGTGTCTGCACGTGTATCAGTGTCTGTCTACGGGTTTGTATGTATGTCAGTGCCTGTCCATGTGTCTGCACATGTGTCAGTGTCTGTCCATGTGTCTGCATGCATGTGTCAGGGTCCATACATGTGTCTGCACATGTGCCAGTGTCCATACATGTGTCTGCACGTGTGTCAGGGTCCACCCATGTGTCTGCATGTGTGTCAGGGTCCATACATGTGTCTGCACGTGTGTCAGGGTCCACCCATGTGTCTGCATGTGTGTCAGGGTCCATACATGCGTCTGCATGTGTGTCAGTGTCTGTCTATGGGTTTATATATATGTCAGTGCCTGTCCATGTGTCTGCACACATGTCAGTGTCTGTCCATGTGTCTGTGCACGTGTCAGTGCCTGTGCATGGCTTTGCACAGGTGACAGCGCCTGTGCATGTGTCTACACGCGTGTCAGCATCTGCGTGTGGATTTGCATGTGAGTCACTGCCTGTCTGTGGGTTTGCACACATGTTTGTGCCTGTCTACACACATGCCAGTGTCTGCTCAGGGATTTGCTTGCGTCAGTGGCTACACACATGTCTGCACGCACGCCAGTGTCCATGCATGGATTTCCATGTGTCAGTGTCCGTCCATGTGTCTGCACATGTGTCAGTGCCCGTTTATGTGTTTGCACATGTGTCAGTGTCCATACACGTGTCTGTGCACATATGTCAGTGCCTGTGCATGGATTTGCACGTGTGTCTGCACATCTGGAGTGTCTGCCCATGGCTTTGCACACGTGTTGGTGCCTGTGCGTGTGTCTGCACACATGACAGTGTCCCTGCATGGATTTCCACGTAAGTCAGTGTCTCTGCATGTGTGTCCATGCATGTGTTTCCATGTGGATGTGCATGCTATTGCACGTCTGTCAGTGCTCACGCATGTGTCTGCACGCGTGTTGCTCCTGGTCCATGCATGTCCATGTGTGTCAGTGTCCATGCATGTGCTGGCACACGCATCAGTGTCTCTACATACATTGGCATGCATGTCAGCACCTGTGCACTCATTTGCACACGTGTCGGTGCCTCCACATGCGCCTGCACACTTGTCAACATGCGTCCATGCGTTTACGCGCCCATCAGTGCCTGCGCGTGCATTTGCATACCTGTTGTGCCCACACATGCTCTCACATGCATTTCACATGCGGCACACATGGAAGAGCGTGGCACGGCGGGGCTCTTTACCACACATGTGCCAGAGGTTCTGCGTGTCGGGGCTGTATTTGCACCCCTCCCTACACCGTGCTCATGGCTGCTTGTGCAGCCTTTTGCACACACGTGTGCAATGCCCCAGTAAGCGTGTCGGGGCGCAGCGGCCATGCCAAGGACACGGGTTAATCATCGCCAGCCCCTTACCCCAGGGTAAAGGTCCTTTTTTTTTCCTCCCGCCCCCCCCCCCGTGTGTTGTGTTTGTGGAGGAAGGAGAGAGAAAAACATGGGGGCCGGATGCAGTGGGACCCCGGGGTGCCCATCTGGGGGGGTCAGGGGGCACCCTGGTGTGCTGAGGGCACCGATCGGACCAGAGCACCCTTAGGTGATGCTCCAGGTGGCTCCCCAGGGTGATCGGGGAGTGCTTTTGGGGTGCTTTGAGTGGCCAGCTGGGATCCTCCGGGTGCCAGATTCTTTGGGATCCTTGGGGTGCCCATCCATGATGCCACGGGTGCCCATCTGGTTGAGGTGCCCATCTGGGAGGACACTGGGTGCCCACCTGAGATCTTTGGGGCACACATCCATGATGCCATGGGTGCCTGTCTGGTTAAGGTGCCCATCTGGAGGTACATTGGGTGCCCACCTGAGATCTTTGGGGCACCCATCAATGATACCACGGGGGGACATTGGGTGCCCACTTGGGGTCCTTGGGGCACCCATCCATGATGCCATGGGTGCCTGTCTGGTTGAGGTGGCCATCTTGGGGGGACATTGGGTGCCTACCTGAGATCCTTGGGGCACTCACCTGAGATCTTTGTGGCACCCATCCATGATACCATGGGGGGACATTGGGTACCCACTTGGGGTCCTTGGGGCACCCATCCATGATGCCATGGGTGCCTATCTGGTTGAGGTGCCCATCTGGGGTCCTTGGGGCACCCATTCATGATGCCATGGGTGCCCATATGGTTGAGATGCCCATCTAGGGAGACATAGGGTGCCCGTCCCTGACCCTTTGGGTTCTCCCCTTGGGTCTTCATCCACCCTGGACCTCCCCATGTCTCCCCCTCCCCACAGATCTCCAGGCCGCCGTGGAAGAGGTGCTGCCAGCCCTGCAGCACGATGGCATCCGTGTCTTCTACCTGAGCTCCACGTCCCCCACACCGGGCGTCGAGGCCCTGCTGCCCACCATCAAGGCAGCCTCTGATGAGCCCCTGCCCAGCCATCACCGTGCTGGCACCACCGCCAGCTCCAAGGCCATGTACATCTACACCTCTGGCACCACCGGTGAGGCTGTGGGGCCAGGAACCCCCAAGGTGGGAGGGTCTTCTCCTTGGAGAAGGGCAACTGGGAGGTTTTGGGTGTGATGGGTGAAGGTGCCGAAGGTTGTCCCCCTGTGGGTAAGGTGGGGCAGGTGATGGTAGGGAGTTGGAGGCATCTTGTGGAGGCCTTTCTCCAACCCTGACCATCGTGGGGCCACCTGGGCCAGGTTTCTCCTGGTCATGTCCATGCGAGGGTTGGGTATCTCCAGGGCTGGAAACCCATCATGTCCCTGGGCCTGTCCTCCTTGGCATGGGGTGGGACCTCCGTCATCCAATCCTGACCCCAACCCAGTTCCCACCCCAACCAACGTGGGTGCATCTGGATGAGTTTCCTCACAGCTCCTCCCAGCAAGGTCTGGAGACCTCCAGGGCTGGAGACCAGCCATGTCCCTGGGTCTGTCCTCCTTGGCATGGGGTGGGACCTCCCTCACCCAACTCTGACCCCAAACCAGCTCCCACCCCAACCAACACAGGCACATCTGGATGAGGTTCCTCACAACTCCTCCCAACAAGTTCTGGAGACCCACCACCCCGCAGGATGGGTTTTGCCCTCCTATCCCACCCTTCATCCCCAGGACCTCCCATTCTACATGGAACCCCCTGAAGAAGACATTTCCCACCCTCTTCTCCCACCCCGCAGGGCTGCCCAAGGCAGCAGTGATCACCGAGAAGAAGCTGATGATGGTGGCCAGCCTGGGTCGGCTCTGTGGCCTGCGGCCTGATGATGTAATCTACACGACGCTACCGCTCTACCACTCAGCTGGGCTGCTTATCGGGGTGGGAGGGTGCTTCGAGGTCGGTACGTACCCCATGGCCCACGTGGCCTGGCCAGCATGGCCATGGTGTGGGCAAGGGTGGGCAGAGAGGGGGGGTGGAGATGATGGATGGATAGAGAAATGTGTGGAGAGAAGGAAGAGGAAGGAGAAAACCAGGTCCATAGATGGGTGAGTGATGGACAGATGGGTTGGGTGAACATTTTAGATGGACGGATGGATGTTTGATGGAGATGGACAGATGTTTGATGGAGATGGACAGATGTTTGATGGAGATGAATGGATGGATGTTTGATGGATGGATGTTGGATGGGGATGGATGTTGGATGGAAATGGATGGATGGATATTTGGTGGAGATGGTTATTTTATGGAGATGGACAGATGTTTCATGAAGATGGGACGTTTTCAGGAGATGGGTATTTTATGGAGATGGATGAACAGATGTTTGATGGAAATAGGTATTTCATGGAGACAGGCAGATGTTTCATGGAGATGGGACGTTTTCAGGGGATGGACGGACAGCTGTTTCACGGAGGTGGATGTTTTCAGAAGATGGGTGGAGAGATGGTTTATGGAGCTGGGTATTTTATGGACACAGATGGACAGAGATGTTTTATGGCAATGGATTAACAGACGGCTTATGGACAGATGGACAGTTTATGGAGATGGATGGATGGATTGGATAGAGATATATTTTTTTTTATATAGGGAGGGACAGACGTTTTGGAGATGGATTGAAGGATGATGGAAAAATGTGAGGATAGAGGGAAGGGAAGAAGAAAGAGAAAAGGAGAAAGATCTCTGTAGTGGGGTGGGATGGCGGGTGGCCAGGTGGCCAGAGACATGACAAAGTTTAGGGATGGAGAAGGAGTCAGATGAAGACGGAAAAGGAGGACATCTAGATAATGGGTGACTGTGGGGTGGGCAGGACAGATCCTCATGGGGATGGATGGATGGATGGATGGATGGATGGATGGATGGATACCCATCACCCTGCCACATCCCCACAGGAGCCACCTGCGTCCTACGGGCCAAGTTCTCTGCCTCCCAGTTCTGGAATGACTGTCGCCGCTACAACGTCTCTGTCATCCAGTATGTGGGCGAGCTCATGCGCTACCTCTGCAACACGCCCAAGGTAAGGTCCCCACCAGCCCCAAATCCACCTCGGAGGCCGAGTGGTGGGCAAGGAGGTGCTGTGGGGCGCACCCTGAAGTGGTCCTTCTCTTTGTCACCCCACAGCGCCCCAATGACCGGGAGCACGGGGTGCGCATGGCGTTGGGCAATGGCCTGCGGGCAGAGGTGTGGAAGGAGTTCCTCCAACGCTTTGGGCCCATCTCCATCTGTGAGTTTTACGGGGCCACTGAGGGCAACGCTGGTTTCATCAACTACACCGGCAAGATCGGAGCCGTGGGCAGAGCCAACATGTTCCTCAAGGTGAGGTGATGATAGTGTTTGGGGGTGAGGAAGCTCCTCAAGGTGAGATGGTGATGATGGTGTTTGGGGGTGGGGAAGCTCCTCAAGGTGACCTGATGATGATGACGGGGTGTGTGTGTGGTGGGGAAGCAAACGCTGGCTGCCTCGGGGAGACCTGATATGGCACCTCCAGTTGGGTTGGTGCCAAGAGTAGGGGGTTGTCCAGGGGACCCTCTTCACGGTACTGTCAACAGTGACCTCCCTGGGGAAGCCAACGCCTGTCCGTCAGGTTGGGTTGAATCCCAAGCAGGATCTCCAGGGCCCCTCTTTTTCACATCCCAAAGGAATCCCTTCTGCCTGGTTGGCCAATGTTGACCCAGCAGCATTGACTCCAAGTCTTTTGGAGCGTCCAAAAGTGACCTGGACACCTCTATAGCCCCAAGAAAGGCCACTCGGTGTCACTTCTCGGTCCCCAGCCAGCCGGGTGTTGAACAAAAACTGCAAAAATCAGCTTTTCTCCATCTTTTCCCCCCACAGTCACAGCGCTCAGCCTTCTCCCACGGGTCTTTGATTTGAAAGTCAACCGTGAGGAGGTCGGTCAAGGGTCGAATTGATCCAATTAAATCTTATTTTAATATAAAGGGAGATCAACTGGGATTGGAAAACGAGCGGCTATCTGGGATGTTGGCATCTGGGGGAGGCGAGAAGGTGTTTCCGTGGGTGGCAATGAGCAAGTGGGAGAAGGCGGACAGGTGGGAGAAGGCAGACAAGTGGGAGAAGGCAGGTGACCACGTGGGAGGAGGCAGGTGAGCAAGTGGGAGAAGGTAAACAAATAACAGAAGGTGGGACCTGGCATGGGAAGAGAATTCTTCCCACTCTTTTTAATCCCCAAGTTTCTCTTCCACCCACCAGTTTCTCTCTCTCCCTCTTCTGCCCTCCAGAGTTTTGCTCCCTTTGAGCTCATCAAGTACAACGTGGAGGCGGATGAACCCGTACGTGACGAGCGAGGTCTCTGCATCCGAGTCCGCCCCGGTAAGTGGAGATGAGCCTTCCGAGGGCCTTTTTGGAAGGCAAGAGGGGCAGACAGTGGGTTTGAAATGCATCAAACCCACCTCTTGGGCCTTATTGTCACTGTCTTGGTGGCTGGAAGCCACCAGAAACCCCTCAAAGAAAGAGGAACATCATCCCTGCGCACCTGGTGGGGCGTGGAGGTGACATTCCCCAGGGCCAAGGTGGTTCCTGACCAGCCTCCAACCCTCCTTTCCCTCCCTGAAGGTGAGACAGGGCTACTGGTCATCAAAATCACCAAGAACACCCCATTCCATGGCTACGCGGGCGATTCCCAGAAGACAGAGAAAAAGATCTTGAGGGATGTCTTGGTCAAAGGTGATGCCTTCTTCAACAGCGGTGACCTCCTTGTGATTGACCATGAAAAATTCGTCTATTTCCAGGACCGCGTGGGAGATACTTTCCGGTAACTCTGTTGCTCTCACACCCATGGCTGGGTAGGCAACGCCACCTACCAACCCAAATCCCCCCCTCACAGCTTCATCCCTTCTCCTCCCCAGGTGGAAAGGTGAGAACGTGGCCACGACAGAGGTGGAAGCCACTCTTGCCATGGTGGACTTCATCCAGGAGGTCAATGTCTATGGGGTGTCTGTGCCAGGTGAGTACAGGGTGGTGCAGGGGGCCATTGAGTTGGACCAAACTAAGAATCCGGTGAGGTTTCAGCCACGTGATGTGCCCCCAGGTGGCCTGGGTGGCCACCAAGAAGCCTCAAGTAGAACAGAAGGGACCTACAACCATCACCTAGTCCAACTTCCTGACCACCTCAGGGCTCAAGTGACCCAAAATAAGAGTCTGGTATCGGTTTTAGCTCGTGATTATCGCCACAATGGTCCAAAGAGCCAGCAAGAAGACTAAACCAGGATTAGGTTGCTCCGAAGAAGCATCTAGTATGGTTTGGGGCAAGTAACATGTCCACAGAATGGCCCAACTGGCCACCAAAAAGGTTAAAGTAGGACTTACTGACCCAAAGGAAGTTTCTGGCATGGCTTTGGCACACAGTGGGCACCTGTGAAGGTCCTGAGTGGCCACTGGGAAGGTTAAAGGGGGACTTGGTTGCCCAAACCAAGCATCCAGCATTGTTTTGGGCATACAAGGTGGCTACTTGGACCCCTTGCAGGAAGTCCAAGCATCCACCGAGAAAAGTAAAATGGAATTTGGTTGCCCAAAGAAAGTGTCCATTGCCATTCTGAGCACACAGGGTGCCACTGTAATGGTCCGAGTGGCCACAAATGAGGCGAAAGTGGGAAATGTTGACCCAAAACAAGCATCCAGCGTTGTTTTGGGTACGCGATGTGCCTCCACCATGGTCCCAGCGGCCTCCAAGGCAGCTAAACTAGGACACATTCACCCAAGTGGTCCCCAAAATGGTCCAAGTGGCCACCAAGAAGAATCAAATGAGAATCGGTTGCCCAAAATAACCCTCCGGCGTTGCCTGCAGGGTGCGAGGGGAGGTGCGGCATGGCAGCCATCCGCCTGAAAGCCGGGGCAAGCTTTGAGGGCGAGAGCTTCTACACCTTCACAGGGGACACGCTACCCAGCTACGCAGCCCCCCGCTTCGTGAGGATCCAGGTCAGAGGTCCCAGGGTCCCAGTGGTGGCCGGGGGATGGGTTCGGTTTGGTCTTCTGCCAAATGAGTCCTTTGGATGAAGGGCGACGCAGCTGCGCCCATTTCCGATGGCCATGTTGGGTGTCCCCCATGTTTCCCATGACCATGTTGGGTGTCCCCCAAGTTTCCAACAATGGTACTGGTGTTGGGGTTCGGTGGTGATAGCACCCTGTTGCCGAAGACACTGTCCGTTGATTTCTGGTGATGGTCACCCAAAAAAATCAAATGACCACATCAGAGTCACCCTCTACTGACAACGGTATCAAGGTCCTTCCTTCCCCGTGACTGCTGTGGTCACCCTGTGCCCATGATCTGACGCCACCATTTGGTGCCGCCAGCGGCGTTGAGGTCCCCTATTTCTGAGGACGGTGCCCACGCTGGGTACGCTGTCCCTGCATCCCCACCCCACTACCCCATTTCTGATGACCCCCATCCACCTCCACAGGATACTTTGGAGATCACGGGGACCTTCAAGCAGTGCAAAGGCAACCTCGTCAAAGAAGGCTTCGACCCCAATGTCATCAAAGACCCCCTCTTCTTCCGCGATGACAAGAAGAAATCCTACGTGCCCTTGAACCCCGACACCTACGCCGCCATCCTGGACATGAAGCTCAACCTGTAGAAGAAGGAACCACACCAGGGTCTCCACAGTGGCCCAGGGGGGGCTAATTGCCTCAGGGCAATTAGCAAGACCAATTTGGGGCTAATCAGGCAGTTTTCACATCCTTTGAGGAGTTTTTTAATGGTGTTGGAGCACGAGGAGGGTGACTGGCTGGTCTCGGTGTTCGCTAACCCACCCCAGGCTGGCTGCGGCAATTAAAAGCTTAATTCCAATTATTTGGGTCCAGGTGGGTGCTGGGCTGTTGAGGGGCTGTTTTCCAGGGCCTGATCGATGCTTTTTCCCTTCTGGAGGGGGCAAGTGGTGGCCCAAATCCTCCCTGCTGCCGAGGAGGGAATATTTGCTCAGCACTGGCCTCTTCCTTGCCCACGGGGATGGATTTAGCCCCCGAACACTCTCACATTCCCACCCGGGGCTCATTGAGCTGCTTCAGCTCATCTGTATGGAACAAAATCCATTTATTTCTCTCCCTGACCCAATTTTCTGCTCCATCAATGACTTAAAACTGGCTCGGGAAGGCAGCCCAGGCTCCCCCAATCTCTTGGAGCTGTGTGAGGTGCACTGAGCCCCCACAACCACATCAGCTCCTTCCCACCCTTCCCCATCACCACCGAACGATGTAACTGGCACCAAAGGAGCCCATTTCTCCCTGCTGCCGCTTTCTGCCGGATCGGGTGGCAAAACCGCCTTGCAAGCGCCATCCCGGCTCTTCCTCTCCCAACCGCGAGCCGTCACCCTTTGAATTTTTCATAGAAAAGGTGAAATCTTTTATTTACAAACCTTCCCAGTGGCAGTGGGGCGGGGAAGAGGAGGAGAAGAGCTACGCATCCGTCGGGAACCCTTCACTTGGTGCCATCCCCGAGGAGCTGCAGCTCCACCATCCGTGGGGGGGATTCTTTGGGGGTGCGGCGGATCTCGAGGGGGCCGCGTTGTTCCTGCTGGAGCTCCCCCACGCGAAGCCGCAGGCGTTGCTCGCGTCGTTTACAAGCTTGGAGTTGCCGTTGGGCTTTACTGAGGGCGTCAAGGGCGGCTTCGGCACGACGTTTCCAAAGCAGGGCATTGCCCACCTGGTAGCTGTGCTCACTCTGGATGTACGCTCCCACCGGCGGTGGCAGCCGCAGCATGTAAAGGGAGGGGGATACGGGGCGAGGAGGGGCTGGGGGGGCACCTTCGGGCAGAGCCGGGGTGGCCGTGGCTTCTCCGTCCCCTGTGGCCACCAAAAGGCTTTCTGGGAGGGGGCCACGGGCACCTGAAGGGCCGGGAAGGGCTGGGACACCCCCGTGGTCACCGGCCGGGGGGGCACCAGGGTCTTCGCCTTCCCCCGGGAAGCAGGAGACGTCAGCAGTAAAGGGGGGGTCCGGGGGGGAAGGAGTGGGGTCCTGCCTGCGGAGGGAAAGAGGAGATTAAATCGGGGGGACCCCGCAGCACACCACCCCTCCCCCACCCCCTGGGACTCACCTCCACCTCCTGGTAGCCCGAAGGGGTTTTGGGGTGTCACTCTTGGGCGCGGGGGGCTTCAGCTTGGTGGCCCGGGGGGGTTTGGGGGAGGAAAATTCAAAGACGGTGGGCACGGCCCCTTCCTTGAGACGGTGGTAGCCACTGTGAGGGGTGGAAAAATGAGGGGGGATGTCAGTTGGTGGCATGGGGCACCCCCAAAGGCCCTGGGGAGGGGGATCCTCAAGGTTCCCCATGGTTGTCAGTGTCCTCAGGCTGTCTGCACCCTGCAGCTCTAGGGGGTCCCCAAAAGTCCTGGGGGTGGAGGGGGGGGGCTCCAAGCTCTAGGGCAGACTTTGGGGAACCTCAAAAGCCTTGGGGGGGTCTCCCCAAAATGCTCAGGGGGGACCCACAGCCTGCGAGGTCTCTTGGGTGCCCTAAAGCCCTGAAACAGGAGGATGGGGGTCCGCTGAAAGCCCCTGGGGGGGACCCCAGGGTGCTCCATACCATAACCCCCAGGTCCCTGGGGTACCCCCAAGACCTTTGGGGGGGGGAGCTGGGGTACCCCAAGTCTCTAGGAGAAGGTTTATGGGCCCTAAAAAAGCACTGGGGGGGGATGACACCCCAAAAGCTTTGGCGGGGGGACCCCACGGTGCTCCATAAGCCCCAAAGTCCCGGGGACCCCACAAAAGCACTGCAAGGTGGGGGAATCCCAGCTGGAAAACTGAGGTTGGAGCAAACCATTGCAACCGCTAGTGGGGGAGGATAGACCGAGTCAATTCCCAGTCTGGAACAGTCCATTTTCCATAAAAATGGGGGTGTGTGTTGTGGTGTTAATTAGGCCGACCCATTCTCAACAGGGGAAAGGGGTGGCCTCACACATCGTTAAGTGCTTTGTTAATTACCTGAAGCCGACTATCTCAAAGCAGCTCTTCTCAAAGTGCTGGGAGCAGAAGTAAATGTACTTGGAGGCTGGGTCCCACAGGCCCTCTCCGCTCGCGTCCCGCCGCCGGCTGTTCTCCAGCCACAGTGCCCGCCGCGGGTTGTCCTTCTTGGGCAGCCTGGGGGGAGCACGGGGGGACGGGGGACACACACACACGCACCGGTCAGCTGCAAAACTGTGGCCTCAGATTACCCGCCCCCGCCCCCCCCCCCGTTTTCTGCAAGGTTGGAGGGGTGCTCCCGCCCCTGAAAATGGAACAGTCCAGGGAGGCCTGGTTAAAAGGGATGGGGTTAAACCATTCCTAAAATGGGGAGTTGTGGGGGAGGAGCCCTGTACCTGGTGGAAACCATTGCTTCGGGTAGGGGTGGTGGTGGTCTAGCTGGACTAAACCATTGCTAAAGGCAGGGGGGGCACATACTAGGCCAACCCATTGCGCAGGGAAGGGCACACCTGGGCCAAACCATTGCAAAGAGGAGGGGCATACCTGGGCCAAACCACTGATAAAGGGGGGGACACACCTGGGCCAAACCATTGATAACAGGGGGTGCACACCTGGGCTAAACCATTGCTAAAGGGGAGTGGCATACCTAGACCAAACCATTGCCAAAGGAGGGGGAAACACACCTGGGCTAAATCACTGCTAAAGACGTGGGAGGACACTACACCTGGGCCAACCCATTGCAAAGGGTGGGAAGACACGTGGGCCGACCCATTGCAAAGAGAGGGGGGAAACAAACAGCTGGGCTAAATCATTACTACAGTGTGTATTGGAGCGCGTGTCTCTGTGTGTGTCTGTGTGCAAACGAAGCATTAAGAGGTGAAAAACCTCCCAAATAAAATCAACTCAAGGCAGGAACAGGGAGAAGTCCCCTGGCCAGACCATTTTGGGGGGGGGCAAAGAAGAGGTCAAGGGGGGAGAGGGGGGGCTGTCCCCCCCAGGTGGTGTGGGGGCACCCACCGGTGGAAGGAGATGCCTCGGTTGCGGGTCTCCCGAGTGTCACGGGTGCAGCAGCCGGCAGCAGAGCAGTGACGGGGCATCTGGGGGGGGGGGCAGAAAGAGGTGGGTGGAGTGAGAAGTATCTCCCACAGGACACCCCCCACCAAATTCAATGCTTTTCCTGCCCCCCAGGTGCCATGCAACCAGCCAGAAGCTTAGACGCCCAACTGCCCCAACCCCCAACCAACTCAGACCCTCATATGCCTCCCCAATCCTTGTGCTACCCCCCGAACCCCAAAAGCCCTCCAGGACCCCTCCAGACACCCCCAAAGCCCCATGTCCCCCCATCAGATGCCCCCCCCCAGCCAGACCTTGTCCCCAGAGATACCCCAGACCCCCAGATATCCCCCCACATGAGCCACCACAGGCCCTCAAGCTGCCCCAGAGCCTGAAGTGCCCCCCCGCCCGAGCTGCCCCACACCCACTGGTGCCCCCTACAAGTTCCAGCCCCCCCCCTCGAGTCCCAATGCCCGCCCCGGTGCCCCCTCAGAGCTCTAAGTGTCCCTCTCCCCCCTCCAGGTCATTAAGTCACCGGGGCGGGGTAGAGCCGGGGGTGGGGGAGCACCAGGGTATCCCCCGGGCTGGGGGGTGGGGCAGATGACGTTACGAGGAGGCAGGGCACCCCAGGGTCGTTGCTAAGGGCCCTTTGGGAGGGCGGCGGTGGGGAAGGGGGTTTGGGGCGGAGCACGCCGGGGCAGGACAACCCCCCTCCCCCCTCCCCGCCCCAGGGGGCCTGTTCCTGGGGTGGGGGGCGGTCTTGGGTCCCTCTGTCCCGTCCCCCCCCCTACCCCCGCCCGTGCGCTGCCTCACCTCGGCGCTCCCATCCCGCCGCCACCGCCCCCACCGCCCAGCCCCGGCTCTCGCGAGACGCCGCGGGACTCTCAAATCCACGCCCCTTTCTTCCCCTCATTGGCTGCGCCCCCGCAGGGTGGGCGGTGCGCCTTCAGGCCGGTTCCTTCGTTTGCATGCTGCGCTGTCATTGGCCAGAAGAGTCCCTCCCCGCCCTTATTAGCCATGCGAGCCACGCCCCTCCGCCGCGAGCTTTTTAAGCCCCGCCCCCCCGCCACCCCCCCCCCCCCCCCCCCGTTTTTTGGGTGTTTCAAACCCCCCCCGCCTACATAGGGCTGCTGTACAACGTTTTGGGGAGGGGTTGACACTACCCCCGCCCAGCAGCTGGGATAAGGAGGGTTTCAAGGACCGCCCCCCCAGGTTTTGGGGTGTTTCAAAGCCCCCTGCCCCCATATAGCTACTGTACAACATTTTTGGGGGGTGGTTGACACCTCCCCATCCCCCCAGTTGAAGTAAAAAGGGTTTCAAGGGACCCCCACCAGGTTTAGGGGTGTTACAACGCCACCCCACCTCCCCCCAGGGTTGAGGAATAGTTTACCACCCCCTACTCCCCTCCATGAATGTGCTTTGGGGGGGGGGGGTGTCCCCCCCAAAAAGAGCTTGGGGATGTTTCCCAGGCCACCAGGCCACCCTCTCCCCAACAGTGTTTTAGAGAGTTTCAAGGCTCCCCCAACATGGGCTCTGGGTGGGGTTCAAGGTGCCCCCCCCCCCCCCCCACACACACACCACCTGGGGGCCACTCAGGGGCAGATCCATCTTGAAGGTACTTTAATGAGTATGAGCAGGCCCGGCCACAATATACCCCGCCCCAATAAGCCCCGCCCCTGCTCCTTGGGGACCCCCGGAGGCACTTCCAGGGCTGGGCGCCCAGAGGTGGTTTCAAGGGTCCCCCCCAGTGCTGGGGGCAGTTTCCAGGCCACCCCCCGGACCAGCAGCCCTCTGGTGGGGCTCCTTGGGGGCAGTTTCGAGACCCCCCCATGAACCCAGGGGGGTTTCGAGGAGCTCCCGGAGGGTCCAGGGTGAGGACTCGCTGTCCTCGCTGTCCTCGCTGTCCTCGTCCTCCTCCCGCAGCATGCGGCGCACCGTGCGGGACAGCGTCAGTGGGTCGCACCTGGGGGTGGCCCAGGAGGGGTCACGGTGGCGCCCCCCAGAGCCCCCCACTAGCCCATACAGCCCCCCCAGAAACCCCCTTTATCCCATAATCCCCCATACAGCCCCCTGGATGCCCCCACTATCCCATAGTACTCCATACACCCCCCCAGAGCCCACTACCCCATAATCCCCCATACAGCCCCCCCCAAGCCCCCCACTATCCCATAGTACCCCATACAGCCCCCCTGAGAGCCCCCACTATCCCATAATCCCCCACATACCTCTCCAGAGCCCCCCACTATCCCAAAGTAGCCCATATACTATCCCCAGAGCCCCCACTATCCCATAGTACCCTATACACACCCCCAGAACACCCCACTATTCCATAATCCCCCATACAGCCCCCCCAGAGCCCCCCACTATCCCATAATTCCCCACATACTTCCCCAGAGCCCCCCACTACCCCATAATCCCCCATACAGACCCGCAGAGCCCCCCCACTATCCCATAGTCCCCCATACAGCCCCCTTGAGAGTCCCCACTATCCCATAACCCCCCATATACCTCCCCAGAGCCCCCTACTATCCCATAATCCCCCATACAGACCCCCAGATGCCCCCACTATTCCATAGTACCCTATACAGCCCCCCAGAAGCCCCCACTATCCCATAATCCCCCTGGCCCCATACAGCCCCTCTCAGACCCATAGGGAACTATAGGGTGCTGTAGGGTGCTACTAGAGGCCATGGGGGGGCTATAGGGTGCTATAGGGATCTGTAGGGTACTACTAGGGGGCATGGGTGTTTATAGGGGTCTGGGGGGGCTACAGGGTACTACTGGGGGGCATGGGCATCTATAGGGGACTACAGGGGCTATAGGGTGCTGTAGAGGCCTATGGTGGCTATAAGCTGCTATGGGGCATATAGAATGCTCTAAGGGTGCTGCAACAAGGTTGTAGTGCTGCAATGGGAAGCTATAGGGTGCTATGGAGTGCTATAGGGGCACAGAGGGAGTGAGAGGGTGCTGGAGGGGCTATAGGTACCCATGGGAGGGATATAGGGTACTACAGGTGGTGATAGGAGCCCATAGGGGGTTACAGAGGGACCTATAGAGGTGCTGTGGGGGAAAACAGGGGGACTATAAGGTGCTATAGGAGGGCTATAGGGGCTCAAAGGGAGCTATAGGGGCCCACGAGGGGGGAGCTACAAGAGAGCTATAAATAAACTATAGAAAGCTATAGGGTAATACAGGGATGCATAGGGAGCTATAGGGGCTCATAGCTGGGCATATAGGTGGACTAAAAGGAATCTATAGGGTGCTACAGGGAAGCATAGGGACCCATAGGTCCTAGGCTATTAGGAGCCCATAGGGTGCTATAGGGGTGCATAGATACCCCTAGAGGGTCACAGGGGGCTATAAGGAGCCCATACGGTGCTATACAGACGCATAGAGAGCCCTAGAGGGGGATAGGGGTCTATAAGGAGCCCATAGGGTGCTACAGGGGCTCATAGAAAGCTCTAGAGGGCCACAGGGGTGTATAAGGAGCCCATAGAGTTGTATAGGGGCCCACAGAAAGCCCTAGAGGCCCATAGGGTGCTATAAGGAGCCCATAGGGTGGTACAGGGACCCATAGAGAGCCCTAGCGAGTCCTAGATGAACAAAGAGGTCTGTAAGGAGCCCATAGGGTGCTATAGGGTCCCATAGAGAGCCCTAGGGGCCCATAGAGGTCTATAAGGAGCCCATAGGGTGCTATAGGGGCCCATAGAGACCCCTAGAGACCCACAGGGGCTATAAGGAGGCTCTAGGTTGCTATAGGCGCCCATGGAGGGGCATTGCCAGTCCCCACCTGAGGCGAGCCCGCAGGGCAGCCACATGGCGTGCAGTGGCCGCGGCCCCATCCCCGACAGCCTCAAGCGCTCGACGCAGGCAGTGGCCCTGGGCCTGGGCACGCGCTGTCCCAGCGGCCACCGCAGCCATCCGCTCCCCCAGCGCCCGCCCCAGTGCTTCGCTGGCCTGCGCCTGTGGGGACACAAGGCACGGGGTGTGGGACATGGGGACATGGGGCATGGGGACACGGGTCGTGGGGACGTGGGGACATGGGGCATGGGGATGTGGGAACACAGGACATAGGGACGTGGGGGCATGGGGACACAGAGGCATAGGGCATCGGACATGGGGCATGGGGATGTGGGGACATAGGGTCATGGGACATGGGACATGGGACATAGGGCATGGGGACACGGGGACATGGGACATGGGGATGCAAGGACACAGGGCATGGGGATGTGGGGACATGGGGACATGGGGCATGGGGACAAGGGGATACAGGGCATGGGGATGCAGAGACATGGGGCATGGGGACATGGGTCATGGGGACATGGGACATGGGGCATGGGGATGTGGGGACATGGGGGCATGGGGACACAGAGACACAGGGCACGGGGCATGGGGATGCAAGGACAGAGGGCATGGGGCATGGAGACATGGGACACGGGGACATGGGGCATGGGGATGCAGGGACACAGGACACAGGGCATGGTTATGCAAGGACACGGGGCACGGGGATGTGGGGACATAGGGCATGGGGATGCAGAGACATGGGACACGGGGCATGTGGACACCAGGCATTGGGATGCGGGGACGCAGGGCATGGGGGTATGGGGACATGGGATGCAGGGACACGGGGCATGGGGACATGGGGATGCAAGGACATGGGAGTATGAGGTTTGGGGACACGGGGACACAGGGCATGGGGACATGGGGACATCCGTGAGGATACAAGGACATGGGGACACAGGGCATGGGGACACAGGGATACAAGGACATGGGGACGTGGTATGGGGACGAGGGGACATGGAGACATGGGGCGTGGGGACAGGGGGACATGTGGTACAGGGTTGGGGGGGACATGTCATGTGGGGACACGGTGACATGGTGTAGGGACACAAGCACGAGGACAGAGGGACACATTGTGTGGGGGACACAGGGACATGGAGTGTGGGGACACAAAGACATGGGGACAGGGGGACACAAGGACATGGGGACAGGGGGTATGGGGACACAGGGACACAGGGACATGGGGCCGGATGACATGAACACGGGGGACATGGGGACATGAGGATACACGGGGACACCGAGGACATGGGGGCTCTGGGGTCATGGGGTGGCACAGGATGACATGGGGTGACACGCCTCCACACCACCCTCCTCCCCCCTGGCCAGGGCCCCCATGGGACCCATACATGTGACGTCATCCCCCCCCTCCATGATGTCACCCCCCCGTGACGTCACCCAAGGGTGACAGACATCCCCCCACCTGCAGGCGGTACCGCTCCCCCCGCAGCCGCTGCTCCTCCACCTCCATCATCAGCACCCGCAGCCGTCGCCCCGCTGCCCGCGCTGCCCGGCTCAGTGCCGCCCGCGCCCTGCACCCATGGGTGCCCCACGTCATCCCACGGCATCTGTGGGGTGACCCACGGCACCCACCCCCGCACACCCTGCACCCGTGGGTGCCCCACATCACCCCACAGCATCCATGGGGTGACCCACGGCACCCACCCCCCAGCCCGGTGCCACCTCATGCCCCGCACCCATGGGCAGCCCAGGTCACATGGTGTGTGGGGGGGCGGGGCATGGGACCTGCTGTCACCCCACAGCATGTGTGGGTGCCCCATGTCACCCCATAGCACCCATGGGGTGCCCCAAGGCATCCAGCAGCACCCGTGGGGAAGCCATGGGGGTACCTTGGGAGTGCTGTGGGAATACTGGGACAAACTTGGGGCCACCCAAGACCACCCTGGGACCATCTTGGCCACCCTGGGCTCACCCTGGACCACTCTGAGACCATCTGGACCACCCTGGGGCCACCCAAGACCACCCTGGTGTCACCCAAGACTGCCCTGAGACCATCTCAGCCACCCTGGGCCACCCTGTAGCAACCCAAGACCACCCTGGGGTCACCCAGGACCACTCTGAGACCATTTGGACCACCCTGGGGCCACCCAGGACCACCCTGGGATCATCTTAGGACTGTCTGGACCACCCTGGGATCACCCAGGACCAACCTGGGACCATTTTAGGACTATCTGGACCATCCTGCAGTCACCCAAGACCACCCTGGGGTCACCTGAGACCACTCTGAGACCATCTGGACCACCCTGGGGCCACCCAGGGACCATCTTGGCCACCCTGGGGCCACCCTGCAGTCACCCAAGACCACCCTGGGATCATCTTGGCACCATCTGGACCACCCTGGGATCACTCAGGACAACTCTGAGACCATCTTGACCACCCTGTAGCTACCCAAGGCCACCCTGGGACCATCTTGGACCACCCTGGGGTCACCCAAGACCACCTTGGAGCCACCCAGGACCCACCTGGGACCACCTTGGACACCCCTGGGGCCACCCAGTCCCACCCTGGGTCCCTGGCTCACCCGGCCTCACGGTGCAGGAGCTCCTGGAGGTGCAGGCAGCGGGCACGCAGAGTGGCCTCGGTGGGGCCGTGGGGCACCCCAGGGTGCTGCAGCCGCTCCCGCAGCACCCGCTGCTCCTGCTCCAGCTGGTCCCGCGCCCGCGCTGCCTCCCGCGCCTGCGCCCCCGCCGCTGCCAGCGCCTGCCGCAGCTCCTCCACCTGCACCCATGGGGGAGGTCAGCACCCACAGCACCCATAGGTGCTCCCTCTGCCCCTATAGGTGACCTGTGGCCCCTCCCCATCCCACCCCATGCATCCATCCCTCCATACGTACCCCCTCATCCATACATACATAGGCACCCTCACACCCCACAGGTGCCCCCTCCCTGTGCCCATAGGTGCCCCCATACATCCCACCTTAGCGCTCCCATAGGTGCCCTTATATCCCTCCCATCTGCCCCCTGCATAGCCCTATATGTCCCCCCCTTGTCCCCTCAGGTGCCCCCCATGCCCCCTCCATGTTCCCCCCATACCCCCCCCACAGGTCCCCCTACCATGTCCCACATAGGTGCCTTCACACCCCCATACCTCCCCCCTATACATCCTCCATATGTCCCCCGCCATGTCCACAGGTGTGCCCAACCCCCGCCCCAGCCTCCCTCTAGGTACCCCACATGCCCCATCGGTGCTCCCCTGCCCCCCATAGGTGCCCCCCATAGGTTCCCCCCGCCATGGCCCCTATAGGCACTGACCTGGGCCTGGCGCTGCTGCAGGCGCTGCTGCAGCACTTGGTTGTGCTCCCGCAGCTCGTCCAGCGCTGCCTGCAGCCCTGCAGGGTCCCGGCCCCCCCTGCACCCATAGAGGCTATAGGGGCTGCGGGGGGACACCGAGGGGGGATGGGGACCATGGGGGGCTACGGGGGATGTGCCAGGTGGGGAGGGGCTACAGGGGCTGTGCTGTGGGGAATATAGCAGATACGCTCTGGGGGCTATAGGGGACACGCTGTGGGAGCTATAGGGGACACACCGTGGGGGCTATAGGGGACACACCGTTGGGGCTATAAGGGACATACAGTGGGGGCTATAGGGGATGCACTATGGGGCCTATAGAGGACACAGTGTATGGGCTATAGAGGGGACACCCCATGGGGGCTATAGGGGACACACCATGGGAGCCATAAGGGACCCACCCTGGAGGCTATAGGGGACGTACCACAGGGGTGCCCTATAGACATATATAGGTTTGTGGGTGTGGCCAGGGAGTGGGCGTGGCAAGGGAGGGGCAGGCACTTACGTGGGGCTGGGTGGGCGGGGCACGTGGGCAGCCATGTCATCCCGCTCCTGCTCGACCCGCCGCCGGGCATGCTGGGCTGCTTCCACTGCCTGGGAGGGGGGCCGGGATGGACACACCCACCCGTGCAAGAAGCCCCTCCCACCATACCCAGCACCCTGTCCATTCACATAGCCCCACCCCATTGATCCTTAGCCCCGCCCTTCTGACTTTTACCCCTGCCAACATGTCCAACAGATGCGCTCCTAGTTTCCATAGCCTCGTCCACTGCACTTAGCCCCGCCCCATGCCCATTAGCCCTGCCCCATTGTTCCTTAGCCCCTCCCTTCACCTTGGCCCCGCCCTTTGTCTTCCTTAGCTCCGCCCCACTTAGCCCCACCTTATATTAGCCCCTCCCTAATTTTAGCCCCGCCCCTTGCCTTAGCCCCACCCACCTGCCGCAGCTGCTCCAGCTGTGCCTCCTTGGCACGACACTGTAACTCCGCCTCCTGCGCCCGGAGCTCCACCCCTGCTCGGGCAGCACGAGCTGCCTCCAGCTCTGCCCACAGCATATGCCCCGCCTCCTGTGGGAGGGGCTGTGTGAGGACCACACCCACAGGGCCTGGAATGGCCACACCCACCCAACAGGCCCCACCCACTCCACTAAGCCCTGCCTTCATCATAGGCCACACCCCCTCTAACCACACCACCATCAATCTCATCA
Source organism: Falco biarmicus (assembly GCF_023638135.1). Lineage (NCBI taxonomy): Eukaryota > Metazoa > Chordata > Aves > Falconiformes > Falconidae > Falco > Falco biarmicus. The sequence continues at coordinate 14,967,532 of NC_079292.1, read as the reverse complement.
GAGGCTCTGCCCCCTCCCCAGTCGTGGCCCCACCCACCTGCTGCTGGCGCAAGCGCTCATAGGCCCGGTCTCGTGCCCGATAAGCTCCGCCCACCCGGGCCTGGGCTCCACCCACTGCGATTTCCAGTGCCCGCAGGGCCCCGCCTGCTGCTAGGCCACGCCCCCTCTCCGCTGCCAGGCTCCGCCCCAGTGCTGCCACCTGTCAGGGGTGGGACCAGGCTGTGAGTGACAGTCCCATGTCCTGCCCAATAGGGTGATGGACAGCCCTGTGCTCCGCCCCTTGGATGATGGACAGCTCCATGCCCCACCCATTGGGTGATGGGCAGCTCTATGCCCCGCCCACTGGGTGACAGACAGTTCATTGCCCCACCCATTGGGTGACAGACAACTCTATGTTCCGCCCATTGGGTGATGGACAGCTCCATGCCCCGCCCACAATAACAGCCAACCACCCACCCCACCCACCCACATGACTGACACCTCCAAGCCCCGCCCATTGCCATGACTGGCATCCTTGTGAGCCCCCAAGGGGTGGGTCTGTGACTGACAGGAGCTCGCCACGCCCCCCCATGGCCCCGCCCACCTGGCTGCTCAGGTCCCGAAGCTCCTCCTCCAGGTGCCTGCGGTACTGTGCCTGGGAGGGGGACACCAGGGGGGTGACAACAGAGAGGACCCCGGCATAGGGGGGGGAATCCCCCAGTGTCCAGGGAGAGGTCCCCTGTGCCCAGAGAGGGGTCCCAGGCACCCAGGGGGGATCCCCAGGCGCCCAGGGGGGGTCCCAGCCACCCAGGGGGGATCCCCAGGCACCCAGGGGGGTCCCAGACGCTCAAGGGGGATCCCCAGGTGCTCAGGGGGGATCCCAGGCACCGAGGGGCGTCCCAGGCACCCAGGGGGATCCCCTTAGAGTCCCATAGGTGGGGGAGATGTGGGCATACCCCACACACAGGGTGCCCTCGGGGAGGGGGGGGATAAGTGTGTGTGTGGGGGGATGTCCAGATTCCCGGGTCCCTTCCCACGGTGTGGGGGAGGGGAGCCGAGGGCTCCTGGGCGCCTGGGCTCCCTTTTCCCCGCCCCGTGCCCTAATTCCAGTCTCGGGTCTGGCCAGGGGCCAGTGAGGCCGGGGGAGGGGGCGCCTGCACGCCTGGGTCCCGGGGAGGGGAGCCCCAATGCCTGGGTCCCCTAGGTGGGGGTTCCCCAAAAAACCTGGATTCCCCCCCTCCCCCACACCCCTGAGTCCCGTCCCCCCATATTGGGGTGCTGAGGCTTCCCAGATCCCTGGGTGTCCCCCTCAGGACCCCTGCACCCCCCCCCCCCCCCAGCACCTGCTCCACCCTCCCAGACCTCTGGGTGTGTCCCCCCAGATCCCTGGGTGTCCCCCCAAGCACCTGCCCCCCTCCAGACCTCTGGGTGTCCCCCCGCTAGACCCCTGGGTGTCCCCCCGCTAGACCCCTGGGTGTCCCCCCTCCAGACCCCTAGGTTCCCCCTGCCCCAGACCCCTGGGTCCCACTCACCTGTGCCAGCCGGGGGGGCCCACATTGTCCCCTGTCCCCCTCGTCCACCATGGCACAAACTGAGGGGGGGGGGCCCTGGAACAACACAGACTGTGGGGAGACCCCCCAGTAAACACACCCTCCCCCCCAGTAAAGCAGTGGCAGCCCAGATACCTGGGTCCCTTGCTGGGGAAGGGGCAAGAGGGAGGGTCCCCTGACAGAGGGGGCACCTAGTTCCTCAACACAGCAATGAGGGGGGGCAGGGATGCTGGGACGCCTGGGTCCCTTTATTTCTTTTGGGGGGGGGCAAGATGGGGGGGGGTCCCTGGTAGAGGGGGGACATAGTTCCTCAACACAGCAATGGGGGGGAGGGGTGCTGGGATGCCTGGGTCCCCCCAACAGCTGCTGATGTCCTGAGTCCCTTTTTTGGGGGGGGGAACGGGGGGGGGGGGGGGGGGGGGAGGGGGGGGTGCTGCCCGGACGCCTGGGTCCCCTCACCTGCTGCACGTCCGTCCTGGTGATGCCGAGCCCAGGCCTGTGGGACACGGGTGACCGATGGCCGGGAACTCCTTGTGCCACCCAGGCCCCGGGCACGGGAGGACCCAGGGGTGTGGGCCCCTCCCCCCCGCCCCAGGCTCTACCCACAGGGCGTGGAGCCCGCCCCCGATGCCCCTGGGGGCACTCAGATGTCCCAGATCAGTTCAGCTCCACCAGCTCCAACCCTTGAGCATTGTCACCCGCCCTTGCCGGAGGGACTCAGAGGGACACCACCCTTAGGAACCCAAAGGCATCTGGGCACCTCCCTGGGGCACCCAAAAATGTGGGTGTCCCCCCTCCCCCCCCAAGGGATGGAGGTGTTGTAGGAACCTTCATGGGGGTTACCCCCTGCACCGGGGGGTGGTGGTGGTGCACTGTGTCATACAAAAGGGAATCTGTACAGAGTGATGTCATCACATGTGAGAGCGGAGGAACATGGGATGACACGGGTCAACACGTGTCAACACAGGTCAACTGGGATCAACGTGGATCAACAAATCAACATGGGTCAGCATCATGACATGAGTCAGCACAGGTCTACATGGGTCAAAATGGATGAACAGAGTGTGACATGGGTCCGCATGGATCAACATGGGTCAACACAGGTCAACATAGATCAATGCGGGTCAACACATTTCAACGCGGGTCACCAATAAAAAACAGCAGAGATGAGCGTGGGTCAACACAGATCAACATGGTCCAATATAGGTCAACAAACATGGGTCAACAAGGTTCAAGACTGCATCAACACCGGCCAACACAGACTGACACGAGTCAACATGGTGTGGCACAGGACAACACGGAGCAGTGGCAGGGGACAACATGGGTCAAAATGGAGCAACACAGGGTGACACAGGTCAGCATGGAGCAACATGGATCAGTGTGGGTCAACACGGGTCAAGAAACACTGGTCAACATGGACTGACAGGGGTCAACAAGGAGTGACACAGGTCAATGTGAGCCAACATGGGCCAACACAGACTGACAGGGGTTAACAAGGGGCAACACATCAATGTGGGCCAACATGGACTGACATGGGTCAACAGGGAGTGACACATCAACGAGGGCCAACATGGGCCAACACGGACTGACAGGGGTCAACAAGGGGTGACACAGGTCAATGTGGGCCAACACGGGCCAACACAAACTGACACAGGTCAACAAGGAGTGACACATCAACACAGGCCAACATGGGCCAACATAGACTGACATGGGTCAACAGGGAGTGACACAGGTCAGCATGGGCCAACATGGACTGACATGAGTGAACAAGGGATGACACATCAACATGGGCCAACACAGAATGACACGAGTCAACAAGGGGAGACACATCAACGCAGGCCAACGTGGACTGACATGGGTCAGCAGGGAGTAACACAGGTCAATGCAGGCAAACATGGGCCAACATGGACTGACAGGAGTCAACAAAGAGTGACATAGGTCAACACAGGCCAACACAGACTGACACGGGTCAACAAGAGGTGACACATCAATGCGGGCCAACATGGGCCAACATGGACTGACATGAGTCAAGAAGGAGTGATACAGGTCAACGCGGGCCAACACAGACTGACAGGGGTCAACAAGGGGCAACACATCAACATGGGCCAACATGGACTGACATGGGTCAACAGGGAGCAACACAGGCCAACATGTGTCACCGTCACACAGGACAGCACTTGCTTGCGGGATAGTGAGTGCTGCATTGCAGAGCACGGGGCTCTGACATGGCTGTGACGTCACCACCGGGCAATGGATGACGTCGGAGACAGAAGGGAGCCAACGTGACAAGTTCCCACTGCGCCAGGGCCCGGAAGTGACATCACCAGCAGGCAAGTGACATCACTCATAGAGAAGAATTATCCCTGACCCCGACCAACCTCTGACATCACCAAGGGCCCAGGAAATGCTGTCATCAACTTACCAGGATGCATGATGGGCCCAGCCCAAGCAGTGAGGTCATCACCAGAGCAGGAAGTGATGTCACTATTGCATGACGTGATGTCAGGGGCCAACCCAGAAGTGCCACCACACTCCCAATGGGCTGTGACATCACCAACGGCCCCTACGGGAGTGCTATAGGGGCCCTATAGGGAACCCTGGGAGGGGTCTATAGGGGATCCTTGAGCTCATTGAGAACCCTATAGGGGTCTATAGAGGATACCAGCCCTATAGGGATGCCTGGAGGGGGGGTCTATAGGAGATCCCTGAGCCCGTAGAGATTTCTATAGGGGTCTATAGAGGATGCTGGGTCTATAGGGATCCCTGGGGGGCGTATCTATAGGGGATCCTGGTCCTATAAAGATTCCCATAGGGAATCCCCAGATCATCTCTGTGCAATCCATAGAGTCCAGACCTCATGGTGATCCCGGGGTCTATAGAGGGTGCTAGTCGTATAGGGATCCGGGGGGGTGGGCGGGGCGAGGGGGGGAAATAGGGAATCCTGCCCCTGCTGAGCTATGGAGCTCTATAGGGGATCCCAGTCCTATGAGGATCTCTTTGAAGGTCTATAGCACTTTAGACCCTATGGGGGTCTATAGGAGTCTGCAGCCATACCAGGGTCTAGAGGGGACTGAAGCCCAGTGGGGGTCCTGATGGGTGTCTATAGGGATCTATGGGGATCCTGAAGGGGGTCTATAGGGGATCACAGCACTACAGGGGTCCCTATGGGGTCTATAGGTGATCCCAATCTTGCGAGACTCCCCATGGGGTCTATAGGGGATCCCACCCCCGGGAGAGTCCCTATGGGGGTCTACAGGGGTTCTTGGCCCCAGGGGGGTCCCTATAGGGATCTACAGGGGATCCCGCCCCTGGGGGTTCCCTATGGAGGTCTATAGGGGATCCCGCCCCTGGGGGGGTCCCTATGGGGGTCCATAGGGGATCCCATCTGTGGAGGGGTCCCTATGAGGCTCTACAGGGGATCCTGGCCCCAGAGGCGTTTCCTTTCGGGGTCTATAGAGGATCCTACCCCCGAGGGGGTCCCTATAGGGGATCCCGCCTCTGGAGGGTCTCTATGGGATCCCGATCCTTGGGGGCGGCCCTATAGGGGATCCCCACCCCCGGCAGGGTCCCTATGAGGGCCTACAGGGGATCCCGGCCCCAGGGAGCTCCCTATGGAGGTCTATAGGGGATCCAGCCCCTGGGGGGGTCCCTATGGGGGCCTATAGGGGATCGCGCCCCTGAGGGTGTCCGTACGGGGGCCTATGGGGTATCCCGCCCCCGAGGGGTCCCTATGGGGGTCTATAGGGGATCCCAACCCCAGGGGGGTCCCTACGGGAGTCTATAGGGGATACTACCCCCAGGGGGGTCCCTATAGGGGATCCCGGCCCCGGGGGGGACCCTATGGGGGTCTATAGGGGACCCCGCGGGGCGCAGCCGCTCCCGCCTAGTCTCTATGGTAGGGGGGCGGCGAGAGGACAGCGCCGCGCCCCTCTCTATGGTCGCCGCTCACTTCCGCTCCGTCCCCTCCGGACTGGCGGGGCCGGAAGTGACGTTAAATCGGGGGGAGCCACCGGAAGCGGTGGCAGAGGCACTTCCGGGTGTCGGGGCCGGCGGCGGTTCCGGCGGGCGCGGAGGTGAGTACGGCCCCGCCCCCGCCCCGCCCCCCGCGTGCCTGGGTCCCTGAGGGGGGAGGGGCCGGTCGCCTGGGGCCGGGGGGGGTGGGATGGGGGTAGGGGGGTGGGGTGGGGGATGGCCCCGCCGTGTCGCCACACCCCGGTGACTTCCCCTAAGGTGTCCCCGACCCCCGGTGACTCCCCTGGCATGTGTCCCCAAGGCCCCGTGATGTCATCAGCACTGTCCCCAGCCCTTGGCGACATCCCATAATGTGCCCCCAACCCTTGGTGACATCCATAAGGTATGCCCAGCCCCTGGTGACATCTCATAATGTGTCCCTACCCCATGGTGACATCCCATAAGGTGTCCCTAGCCCTTGGTGACATCCCATGTGTCCCCACCCCCCTGGTGATGTCCCACAAAGTGTCCCCAGCCCTTGGTGACATCCCATAATGTGCCCCCACCCCATGGTTACATCCACAAGGTGTCCCCAGACCCTGGTGACATCCCATAATGTGTCCCCACCTTCCTGGTGATGTCCCACAAGGTGTCCCCAGCCCTTGGTGACATCCCATAATGTGCCCCCACCCCATGGTTACATCCACAAGGTGTCCCCAGACCCTGGTGACATCCCATAATGTGTCCCCACCTTCCTGGTGATGTCCCACAAGGTGTCCCCAGCCCTTGGTGATTTCCCATAATGTGCCCCCAGCGCTCGGTGACATCCCACAAGGTGCCCCCACCCCATGGTTGACATCCACAAGGTGTCTCCAGGTCCTGGTGGCATCTGCACCCCACACTGATGTCACCAGCCATGTCCTTAACCCCTCCTGATGATGCCACCAGGCTTGGGGACATCACTGAGGGCACCTCCATCCCATCTCAATGTCCCCAATCTCTGGTGACACCCTGGTGCCATGTCCATCCCATCTTGATGTCCCCAGCCGTGTCCTTAACCCCTCCTGGGGATGCCCTCAGTGGCATCCCCAAGCCCTGGTGATGTCCTGGTGGCACCTCCATCCCATCTTAATGTCCCCAACCCCTGGTGACCCTATACAATGTCCCCAATCCCTGTACCACCCTATACAATATCCCTGACCCCTGGTGCCATCCTGGTGCCATCTCCACCCTACATTGATGCCCCCAGCCGTGTCCTTAACCCCTCCTGGTGATGCCACCAGGGCTTGGGGACACCACTGATGGCATCTCCATCCCATCTTGATGTCTCCAACCCCTGGAGACATCCATGTGCCATGTCCATCCCATCCTGATGTCCCCAGTCATGTCCTTAACCCCTCCTGGCAATGCCCTCAGTGGCATCCCCAAGCCCTGGTGATGTCCTCGTGGCACCTCCATCCCATCTTGATGTCCCCAAACCCTGGTGTCACCCCAGACGATGTCCCCAACCCCTGTTCCTCCTTCCCCAGGTACCTCACTGCCCACGCTGGGGTCCCCACGGTGCCGCCATGGCGGAGGCTGTTCACTATATCCATCTCCAGAACTTCAGCCGTTCCCTCTTGGAGACCCTCAACGGGCAACGCTTGGGCGGTCACTTCTGCGACGTCACTGTCCGCATCCGCGAGGCCACCCTACGGGCCCACCGCTGTGTCCTGGCCGCCGGGAGCCCGTTTTTCCATGACAAACTCCTTTTGGGTCACTCGGCCATTGAGGTGCCCCCCGTTGTCCCCAGCGGTGCCGTGCGGCAGTTGGTGGAGTTCATGTACAGCGGTTGCTTGGTGGTGGCGCAGTCAGAAGCTCTGCAGATCCTTACCGCCGCCTCCATCCTCCAGATCAAAACCGTCATCGATGAGTGCACCCAGATCATCTCCCAGAGCCGTGGGCCCAAGGTGCTGCCCCCCACCCGCCCCCCCCCGCCCCGAGCCCACTGACCCCTGCCACAAGTCGCTACCCGCCACCCACCGCCACCGTTACCGGAGCCCGACATCCGCTTCGGGCCAGCGGAGCCGGCGCCGAGCTGCCACAGCCGCAAGCAACGCCAACCGCTGCGGCTCCAGCTGCCGGTGAAGGAGGAGGAGGAGGAGGAGGAAGGTGAGGGTACTGGTGGTGGTGAAGAAGGCTTTGCCCCGCCACCCTTCGCCGCCGAGGAGCCGCCGTTTTTTGGCGCTCCCGAGGTCTTCGCCGACGCTTTCCTGCCCCCATGGCCCGGCGAGGACACGGCCAAGTTCGGACCCGACTGCAGCCTGGAGGCGCCAGGGCGGGCACCGGCATTCGGGACCAAGGCAGCGACGGGGGGCAACGGGTTTGGCTTCGTGCCGCCACCGCCACTGTACGAGGGGGGCGCAGGAGTGGGCGGCATCCCCCCCGTCCCTGAGGTGCCCCAGCCCGGCCCCTCGCGGTGCTCTGAGCCTTCCTACCAATGCGGTCACTGCCAGAAGACCTTCAGCTCCCGCAAGAACTACACCAAACACATGTTCATCCACTCCGGTGAGGGAACGCGGCAGCGGGCGGTGCGGGGACGGAGCGGGGATGTGATCATTGTGGGGATGGTGAGGGCGGGGGGAGCAGGGATGCAGTGATGCTGCGGTGTGGAGGGATGGGGACAGGGATGGAACAGGGACCCGTGTTGACCCATGTGGCCCCGTGTCAGTCCATGTTGATGTATGTTGCTGTGTTGAGCCATGTTGACCTGATTGCTCCATGTGAGCCATGTTGACCTGCATCACTCTGTGTTGGCCTGTGTAGACCCACGTCACTCCGCATTGACCCATTTCACTCCATGTTGACCCATGTAGACCTATGTCCCTGTGTGGTGATACCCACATAGACCCATGTCACTCCATGTTGACCCCCGTCGCTCCATGTAGACCCATGTCACTGCATGGTCACTCCACGTTGACCCATGTCACTGTGTGGTGACCCATGTCACTCCATGTTGACCCATGTCACTCTACGTTGACCCATGTCACTGTGGGGTCATTCCACATTGACCCATGTCACTGTGTGGTGACCCACATCACGTTGACCCACGTAGACCCATGTCACTGTGTGGTGACCCACATCACTCCATGTTGACCCACACAGACTCATGTCACTGTGTGGTGACCCACATCACTCTGTGTTGACCCATGTCACTGTGTGGTGACACCCATAGACCCATGTCACTGTGTGGTGACCCACGTCACTCCGCATTGACCCGTGTCACTGTGTGGTCACTCCACATTGACCCACATAGACCCATGTCACTGTGTGGTGACCATGCCACTCTGTGTTGATCCCTGTTGATCTAGCGCTGATCCATGTGTTGCACCATGTTGATCTGTCTTGTCTCATGTTGACCCATGTTGCTGTATTGATCCATGTTGACCTGTGCTGACCAGTGTTGACCCATCTTGACCTGTGTTGATCCACGTTGGCCCCTGTTGATCTATGCTGACCCATGTTTCTTCATGTTGCTCCATTTTAACCCATGCAGACCTGCGCTGATTCGTGATGTTCCATGTCGCTGTGTTGACCCATGTTGACCTGTACTGATCCATGTTGACCCCTGTCAACCTGTGTTGTTCCATGTTGACCATCAACCTGTGTAGCTCCGTGTTGCTCCACGTTGATCCGTGTTGACCTGTATCCATCCATGTTCACCTGTATTGATCCGTGTTGACCGTCAACCTGTGTAGCTCCGTGTAGATCCATGTTGACCCGTCAGCCCATGTTGCTCCACGTTGACTTGTAATGATCCATGTTGACCACCAACCTGTGTAGCTCTGTGTTGACCTGTATCCATCCATGTTCACCTGTATTGATCCGTGTTGACCGTCAACCTGTGTAGCTCCGTGTAGATCCATGTTGACCCGTCAGCCCATGTTGCTCCACGTTGACCTGTAATGATCCATGTTAACCATCAACCTGTGTAGCTCCGTGTTGACCCGTATCTATCCATGTTGACCTGTATTGATCTGTGTTGACAGTCAAGCTGTGTAGCTCCATGTTGACTCATGTTGACCCGTCAACCCGTGTTGCTCCACGTTGACCTGTAATGATCCATGTTGCCCCATGTTGGTCTGTGTTGACCCCTATCCATCCATGCTGACCCGTGTCCATCCGCATTGACACACATTTGTCTCCCTGTAGGTGAGAAGCCCCACCAGTGCTCCATTTGCTGGCGCTCCTTCTCACTCCGTGACTACCTGCTGAAGCACATGGTGACCCACACGGGTGTCCGTGCCTTCCAGTGTGGCGTCTGCTGCAAACGCTTCACCCAGAAGAGCTCCCTCAATGTCCACATGCGCACCCACCGCCCCGAGCGCTTCCAGTGCCGCCTCTGCACCAAGGGCTTCTCCCACCGTACCCTCCTCGAGCGCCATGCTGCTGCCACCCACCCCGTGCCACCGCCGGGGCCACCGCCAGGGCCACCACCACCTGAAGCCGGGTTGGCAACATGGCCAGGCGCTGAGGCTACAGGTGCCGGTCCCGCTCACACAGCGTGAGGGTGCCCCGGGGCGGGGGGTGGTGTCTTTGTCACCCCAGAACTCCCCCAGGGGTGGGCTTTGGAGCTCCCCCATGGCCGTGGATGAGCCCCTGGGGTTGTTTGAGCAGTCAGGGGTGAAACCTGGAGGACTTTGACCCCACCCCAGCCATGAATTTGACGCTCTGGATGGACAGATGGAGGGAGATGGGGTCCATCCCTCTTGTCCCCTCCCAGCGATGCAGTTTCCACCCCCACCCCCCCAAACCATGGTGGTGCGGAGCAGGAGGGGCAGTTAAACAGACTCAGTGGCACCAGTGGGCAGTGAAAATCAACACGCGGGTTTTAAGGTCTGTTTTAGTGCCATTATTTTCTCCCTAAAAAATTACCCGCCCTCCTACTGAATGGTGGGTGCCAACCACGGGCTCGTGGCCACTATGGAACAGCCACGGTAGCTGATGGCCACATCATGGGGCATCCCCAAGTCTTTGTGATGACAACGGGTGCCAGCGGAACCAAACTATGTCCCTGTGGCTACCACAGATGAGCTGTAGTAGCCATTGGGCCACATCATGGGTCCTCCCCAAGCCTTTGAGTCCCCCTTCAGCCCGGGTGCCACCTCTTTTTGCCCATGTGGCTTCTCCGTGAGCCCGGGAGGCACCGGTGGGGCAAGACCTCATCCCCATTGACTGCTTCATGGGCCTCCCCAAGTCTTTGTGTTGACAGTGGGCACCAGTGGGGCCAAACTGTACCCATGGGACCAAGCCACATCTCTGTGGCCACCACAGAAGGGCTGCAGTAGCTGTTGGCTGTGTCATGGACCCTTCCTAAGGTTCTCAGTTGGTGACAGGCACCAAAAGGGCCAAACCAGCCCCATGGCTACCACAGAAGGGCTGTGGTAGCCGTTGGCCAACATCATGAGTCCTCCCCAAGTCTTGGTGTCCATGTTTGTCCCCAAGCCTGTCGCTTCTTGCCTACGTGGGCTCCCCACAAGCCAACAGTGGGCATTGATGGAGCCAAACCACGTCCCCGTGGCCACCACCGAAGGGTCATAGAGTCGCTGGCTACACCATGGGTCCTCCCCATGTCATTTGCATTGACGATGAATGCCAGTGGGCCAGGCTACGTCCCTGTGGCCGCCATTGGCCACGTCACGTTGATGGTGGGTGCCAACAGGGCCAACCTGTGGGGACATGGCCCCATGTAATAACTTGTGTTATTACACAGCTGTAATAACCACTGGCCACACCGTGGACCTTCCTTGAAGTCTTTGTATTGACAATGGGCACTGAACAGGGCCAAACCACGTCCCAATGGCCATCACAGAAGGGTTGTAGCAGCCATTGACTGTGTCATGGATCCTCCATGATTCTTTCTGTTGACGATGGGCACCAACAGGTCAAACGATGGCCCCGTGGCCATCACAGAAGCACCATCATCTGCTCCACCACCTCCTCCCCACTCCTTGGGGAGCCCCTCAGAGCCCACGGTGCATCACCAGGGCTGGCCGGGGTCCCCGCTCAGCTGCGTGAAGGCGGCGGTGGCGGGCGAGGTGGGAGCCGCGACTGAAGGTCTTGGGGCAGTCGGGGCAGCGGTAGGGCTTCTCACCAGTGTGGGTGCGCTCGTGCTCGAGCAGGTGGGCGCTCTCGCCAAAGCATTTGCCGCACTGGCTGCACTGGAAGGGCTTCTGGCCGCTGTGGAGACGGCGGTGGCGGCTGAGGTTGGAGCTCCAGCCGAAACGTTTGCCACAAGCGCCGCACTCGAAGGGTTTCTCACCGGTGTGGGTGCGCTGGTGCTGCAGGAGGTTGGAGTGCTGGGTGAAGCTCTTGGCGCAGCCACTACACTTGTAGGGTTTCTCGCCCGTGTGGGTGCCCAAGTGCCGCATCAGGTGTGAGCTCTGCCCAAAGGCCTTGCCACACTCGGTGCACTTGTAGGGTTTCCGGGTACTTGGAGGGGCGGTGGGGGGCAGCCCCCAGGGTCCACCTGGGTTGGATGATGGGGACAGCAGTGGCGACGTCACCAGGCTCTCAGCGGTGTCCGTCTCTGGGGAATTTGCGGTGCCTGTAGGGACATGGAGATGGGTGTCACCACGGGGATCCCCATTTGCCCCCCGTATCCCAGACTGATCCCTGGAATCCCCAAATCGCCCCTTGATCTCTCTCACTGTCCTCCTGGAGTGCCCCAGATTGTCTCCCAAGCCATATGGTGCCCTCTCAGACCCAAATCTCATTTGGAAGTGGCCAGGAGGAACATGAGGTCAGGGTTGGACTTGGGTCGGGGTTGAGGTGGAGCAAGGACTCTTCAGAGGGCCCATGTGACCCCCCCACGTTGGTGGGATGGAGCTGGGGAAGAGACCCAGGACGGTGGCGGGTCTCCATCCTTGGAGGTCCTCGAGACTTCACTGGGAGGACCCTTGAGGAACCTAGATGACATGGACCTGCTTTGGTTGGCGCTGGAGTCTTCCGCTGTCCCATGATGCTCTGCAGTGCCCCCCCCCCCCGTACCCCCTCTTCTGGCTGGGCTCACCTCTGTGGATGCCGGGTACCATCCCCCCATCCCCGTCCCAGTCGCCAGGTGGCACCTCTGGATGCTCCATGGCCTGTGGGGAGACACCAGAGAGGGGGGGGTCAGCACCCACACCCCCCTGCCAGGGCTGGAGAGACTGGGAGGAGCCTTGGATGTGCTGGGGGGGGGCACCCAGGAGGGGTCCTGGGGGGGTGACAGGTGGAGGTGCGACAAAGGGGATCCTGCAGGAGGGCATGGAGGGAGGGCACTTACTATGGGGGTGGAAGGGGGGGCTCTCCGGACTGAGAGGTGGGGACCCCAAAAGGGGTGGGCGTGGGAGGGAGGGGGCCGGGGCCGGGGGAAGCACCGGGCGTGGGAAGGACACCAGGGAGGGGACAGGACTTGGAGGAAGAGGGGCGACAGCGGGGCGCCGAGGGGCGTCCGGGTCTGTCCCGGGGTGTCCTTCACCGAGGTGCCCCCCAGGGTCGTGTGCCCCCCACCTCACCTAACCGCCGCGGAGCCGCCACCGCCGCCCCGCGACCCCGGAAGCGCTCAGGCACAGCTAGGGGCCGCTCCGCGCCGCCCGGAGGACCGCGACTCAATGGTATTAACCCCCTCCGCGCCCCCGGGCCCCGACTGCCCCCCAAGGATGGGGGCAATTTTCCCCATTTCGGCAGGTTTTGGCCCCATTTTAGTGTCACCCAAAGGCTGTGTGTGTGTGTGAGCCGAGGGGCAGAGTTAAGCGGGGGCGAAGGGGACACTGGGGACATGAGGAGGGATGTGGGGGGATGTGGTGGGTCGTGGGGGGACATCTGAAGTGACCTAGTGATGTGAGGACACAGATGGAGTAACATGGAAACATTCAGAGTGACGTGGGGGGACATGCGGTATGACATGGGGGACACAGGAAGGGACACGGGACATTTGAAGTGATGGGGATGTGGGACACGGAGTGACACAGGGGACACAAGGAGAGAGATGGGGACATTCAGAGTGACGGGGAGGACATGTGGAGGGACATGGGGGGATACACAGAGTCACACGGGGGTTGTGGGGGAATACCTGTGTGACATGGGGGGGACGTGAAAGGACATGGGGAGATCTGGGGAGAGACAAGGTGGGCACGTGAGGACGTATGGGGACATGAGGGGACTTTGAGAAACCTGAAGACACTGGGGGGACACACAAGGGAACGCTGAGAGATGTGGTGGGGACACAAGGGGATCCTGGGGGACACTGAGGGACACAGGGGGACACTGAGGGGGACCCAAGGACCTGCAGGGGACATGGAGGGGACCCAGGGGACACTGAGGGGACTCGGGAGGATGGGGGGGGCATGGAGGGACTCAGGGTGCTCACCTGGAGGAATGTGAGGGGGACACTGTCCCAGGGCCACCAGCGCCCAGGAGCCCTTGGCCAGAAACATGGTGCCTGCAGGGACACCACCATCAGCCAGTGCCCCCAGTGCCTCCCAGTAAACACCAGTACCCTCCCAGTGTTCCCAGTAAACCTCAACTCTTGCAGGACTAGCCCCCTCACAGTGCTCCCAGTAACACCCAATGTTTCCCAAATGCTCCCAGTAATGTCCCAGTGCTCCTGGTTTCCCCCTGTCTCCCCAGTGCTCCCAGTAACTCTGCCCCAGGGGTCCTAGTGCTCCCAGTAACCCTCCTGCAGCACTCCCAGTAACACTCAGGGATCTCAGTAACCCCCTTGCTGGACTCCTCAGTGCTCCCAGCTCTCCCCCACAGCACTCCCAGTCCCCTCCCCCCCAGCTCTCCCAGTCCATCCCCAGTGCTCCCAGTCCCTTGAGCAGGCCCTGCTCCAAGTCAGGATGAGCTGGCAGCAGCAGCAGAAAAAGGGGGAGGGGCACCCTGCCAGCACTGGGCGGTGTGAATAGGGAAGGTAGATAAACCTGCAAACTGGGAATAGGGAATTCCCTCCAAACTGGGAATGAGGGAGGGGAATAGCTCTCCCCCTAAAAATGGCAAGAAGGGGCTGGGTAGGAGGAACCCCCCAGACTGGGAGTAGGAGAGGGGAGAAGCACCCTAACTAGGACCTGGGGAGTGGGAAACCCCCCCAAACTGGGAACAGGGGAAGGGATTCAGACAGACCTCGTCTTGTGCTGGGGTGGGCTCGCTCCCCCCAGTCCTACTGGTGGGTCATTAAACAGGCCAAAATGTGGGTGCTTTTGGGGGCAGATAGGAGACATTTACTACCATTGCCCAGTTTGCCCCCCAGTCTGCCACCCTGCTCCCTCCAAACATCTGTACGACTCCCCCAGCAACTTTCACCCAGCACCAGTTTTAAATCATCTCCTGACAGCGAGGTTAAGTATTTTTAAGGTGTTTTTACTCACTTGCACACGGCTCTAGGGACTTTGAAGCGCCTTTGGAGCCTCTCGGGCTTCTCCTCTGTGGGTGAAATCGGGCGTTAAACTGACTGAGAAGAAAAAACACAGGGCAGAATCAGACAGGTGGGTGGAGGGAAGCGCAGGGGCTGTGGGATGGGGTTGCTGGGGCAGGATGGGGGTCAGAGGGAGCCAAATCTGGCTGGTCCTGGCACGGCTGAGGGCTGGCTCTGAGGAAGGGTGGTGATTTCGCGGTGACACCAGTGACTTGGCCCCAGGCCTGGCTCACACGAGAGCCCCGTCCTGGCCTTAGGCCCTTGCCCACAACCAGCCCTAAATCTGGGCTTCAAGCCAGGCCCCAGACTGGCCCCTGAGCAGGTCCTTGCCCACCGCCAGGATTCCCTCATCCCGGTCTTGCCCTGCGACCCCCGTGTGCCCCGGGCAGGCCCCTTGGGGCCGGAGCCCTCCCCCACCGCCGGAGCCGCCGCTCACCAGAGCGATTCCAGCCCGCCTCTGTGGCTGCTGAGGTACTTACGAAGGTGAATGGTTCGTCGAGCTGTTGATCAGAGCTCTGACCCGCCTCCCCGAGGAATTTGGCTATCGATTGGCCAAGCGCAACGCCCATCTTAGTGGTTACCGCCTTCCCGTAGGTGATTTGACCGCTGATTGGTCCAGCGCCTACCCGCCCTTTTGGCTTGAAGACAACATCCGCCCCCCAGCCTGGGTGGGTGAAGCGCTTGGGAGAAACGGATTGTGTCCATGTGCTATCAATCCGCGCTGTCCCGATATCTATTGGCGTAATAAGGTGTTGCCCCACCCACTTAGTGAGCTGATTGGTCTATTCCCCTGTACCGCCCCTCCGGGGCCGCTCACATGCTGGAGTCTTCTTCCCGCCCCTCTCTCGCCGCTGTCCCACCTTCCCCATGCTCCTGCACCTCCCATTGGCTTCGTACTATGTCCATCTCGATTGGTTCTCGCCCTCTGAGCACACAGCGGATGCTGATTGGCTGCTGTGGGAGGGCGGGGCAGGCTCTTGCGCGCGCAGCTGGGACCTGTGAGCCCCTCAGTGACAGAGGGTAGTGGCCGCCATGTCGGGCTCGGAGGTGGTGGGGGATGATCCCGCCGGGAAACGACCTGATTCTGTGGATTTGCTGGAATGTTGTGGTGTCTGTCGGGAGCTGCTGAGAGCCGAGAGGGAACCGCGGCTTCTGCCGTGCCTCCACTCGGTCTGCCGGGAGTGTCTGCGGGCCGCTCCAGGCCCTGCCGCCGCCTCGGATGGGCCAGGTGAGGCGAGGGGCGGCGGGGGGCGGGAGAGGTGTGTTAACCGGGGGGTGGGGAGCCCGGGGTGGTGGAGGTAGGAACCCTGTGGGTCGCGGGCGCTAGGAGCCCTATGGAGGGAATGGGGGGAGGGCTAGGAGCCTTCCCTGGGGGGGGGGCGGTGGGGGTCTCGGAGCCTTCTCTGGGTGGGAGTGGGGCCGCTAGGAGCCCCTGTGTGTGGAGGTGGGGGCGCATAGGAGCCCTACATGTGTGGAGGGGGAGTGGGTTAGGAGCCCTGCCTGAGGGGAGCGGGGGGGAATGGGTCAGTGGGTGGGTGTTAGGAGCCCTGTCTGGGGGGGTAGGACCCTGTGAGACCCACCTGAAGCAGGGGCCATGCACAGCCATGGTTGCGGGGGGGCGGGTCGTGTAAGGCTGTAGGGGGGTGGGAGGGTGGTACCCAGTTGTGCTAATGAGACCAGGACCTGTGCAAAGTTGGGGGTGGGGGCGTTACGGGCAGGCGGGGTGGCACAGACAGCCCTGCGAGGGTGTGAAAAGGGGTCAGGGTGGGCTTGGGTGCCTGTGTGGGTGCTTGGGGGGGGGGGGGTATCGGAGGGGTGCAAACGCACCCATTGGTGAAGCACCTTGGGTGCTGGCAACACCCTTGGCTTTTCCAGGGGGGTGTGTGTGTGTCATCGTGAGGGGGGGGCTTTGGCTGGACATGCAGTGGCCATTGGGGGTCTCCCCAAGCCCCCTGTGCTTGCTGGCCTCCCTCCCCAGTTTGTCATACTGGGCCACCCCCAACTGCCCCGTGGCTGCTGTGACCCACCCAGATGAGGGGAGTTCCTTCCTCCCGTGGGGTGGGGGACATCATCTGCCCCCCCCAACTCTGCCTCTTCTGTGGCTCCTCGTGGCCATCTCCACACCCCTCCGCCTCGGTGGGGAGGCTTCGGGAGAGGTCAGAAGCACCAAATCCTCTCGCCACCGCCTGTGGAAGGTGTCACCTCAACTGTCACTGCGCCGCCTCCCCCGGAGGAGGAGGAAGGGTAAATCAGCTGCTGTGAAGGTGGAGAACGGAACCAAGCAAGAAACAGTGGCCCTTCGCGGTGGATATTGAGAGAAACATCTTGATGCAGTGGTTTGGCTGGAAAAAAAACCCGAGTGATCTGGGTCAGTCTGGACCCACTTCGGAGCAGGGAGCCTCTGAGGTGCTGTGACCTTGGCAATGACACCAGGGACAGCCTCGGAGCTGGGGGGGGGGCTCCAGTTTTGGGGGGCTCCAAGGGCTTCGTGTCAGGACCCCAGATCATCTTGTTTTCTTCATGCTCTGCTGCAGCATGTTAGGGGCTCACCCCGCTGCCGAGCCACCGTGTTTTTGGCTGGCACAAGGCACTGTGAGGGTCCATGAGGGGACACTGTAGTGACAAAGAGTGGTGACTGGTGTTTGGGGTGACCCTGGGCCCCCCCTGACACCCCCCACTGCTCCCCTCCCTGCAGTGGTCAACTGCCCCATCTGCAAACATGAGTGTCACCTGAAGGACATCGTGGAGAACTACTTTTTGAGGGACATTGGGTCAGAGACAGCTGCCAACAGCCAGGGGTTGAGCCAGGTAATGCATTAATGCTTAATTAGGGTGAAGCGAGCTCCCAGTGTCCCCACACTATGTCTCTTGTCCCACCCTAGTGCTGCACCAGCTGCGAGGACAACGCGCTGGCCACAAGCTACTGCGTGGAGTGCTCGGAGCCGCTCTGCGAGACCTGTGTGGAGGCCCACCAGCGGGTCAAGTACACCAAGGACCATACGGTCCGGGCCGCAGGTCTGTCCTTGTCACCCTCCTTGTCACCACGCTGTCACCCTCCTTTCTGAGGCCATGACCTTGTGGCCGGCGTGACCTCGGGCACGTTTGGAGGTGCCACCCCAGCAGCCATCCCTATTCTACTGGAACATCTACTCCACCAGCGAGTCCCACTGGGTGCCAGTGATGTCACAGTGACATCACGCTGATGTCACACCTTGTTTCCCGCAGGCGGCGGCAAGATGAAGGAGGGGGAGCATGCCGTGTACTGCTCCGTGCACAAGCAGGAGCCACTGGTGCTCTTCTGCAGCACGTGTGACACGCTCACCTGCCGTGACTGCCAGCTCAATGCGCACAAGGACCACCAGTGAGTGGGCTTTGGCAGTCATTTAATAAAAATTCATTTTTCATGGCTAATTACCACTTGAGTTGGTTATCCTGCTTGTTAGCTCTTAAAAACAGTGATTTGGTGCCAGTCACGTAACTAAAATTTATTTATCAACTGAAGAATTTGCCTGTGCGCCTTATCGAGGCCCCGTGGCACCTTAAATGTGCTTTAATGAGTATCTAAGAAGGCAGATAACTAATCGAACTGATTAACTAATTACTGAAAAAGAACTGAAGTTAATCTGCCCGCTAATTTTCTCATCAGCTAGTTACTGATTTTAAAAACTATGCTTATTAGTTGGCCAATGGCTGAAAAGATTGACCAAGGAGGGTGTTAATTTTCATTAATTTTGGGTTTTAACCAAATAGGTATGTTATCTCATTAGTTATTTTGTTAATTAGCAGATTGGTTGGTTTGAGGGGCTTAAATGGCTTTTAGGTTTTAAGGAATTGGAGATAATTCGTTAGTCGAGAAAAATCAATTTAATTAGGTCCTCAATTATTTGAGTTAACCAGCCTGATTTTTGAAGTGATTTTTAATTGCTTTTTTTAATAGCGTGTTTTTGCTTTCAGACTGGTTTAATTTCATGGGTGAATTGATAAATAATTTGATTTATTATCTGATTATCTGAGCAGGTGTCTAGTTAGATTACTTATCTGGTTGATGAGTTATATTCAAAGTGTTTTGATGCATAAGATGTAGCTCAGTTAATTATTTAACAGTTTTATGGCTGATGGGTTGGTTAGCTTGGCCAGCTCCTTAACCCACATTAATTTGGTTATTAATGATAAGTTAATGAGAAAGTTAAATATCGAGCAGGTTAACTCATTCAAGTCAGTTCCATTCCCAGTGGCTCCAGGAGTTGGGGGGTGTGACTCTGAAGGGCTATTTTGGGGTCACTGGCATGGGGGGCTGCACCCATCGGGGTGTTTTGGGGCTCGCAGCCCCCCAGCCCTGTTGTGACCCCCCTTTTCCTCACCCCACAGGTATCAGTTTCTGGAGGACGCAGTGAGGAACCAGCGCAAGATTCTGGCGATGCTGGTGAAGCGCCTGGGTGACAAACACGCCAGCCTGCAGCGCTCCACCAAGGAAGTGCGCAGCTTGTATGTGCCCCATCTGCACCCCCAGACCCTGGGGGGAGTTAACTGCCCCCCCTCGGGGGGTTATCAGCCCCTGATGGGGGTATTTACCCCTCTTACCCCTTCCTTTCTCTCCCGGCAGCATCCGCCAGGTGACGGACGTGCAGAAGCGGGTGCAGGTGGATGTGAAGATGGCCATCCTCCAGATCATGAAGGAGCTCAACAAACGCGGCAAGGTGCTGGTGAGCGACGCCCAGGTGAGCCAGAGGTGGTGGCCAAGCCCTTCTCCTGTCATCCTCCCTTTTGTCTCGGTGCCATTGTGTCCCCTGCCTCACAGAAGGTGACGGAGGGACAGCAGGAGAAGCTGGAGCGGCAGCACTGGGCCATGACCAAGTTGCAGCGGCACCAGGAGCACATCCTGCGCTTCGCCTCCTGGGCCTTGGAGAGCAAAAACAGCACTGCTCTGCTGCTCTCCAAGAAGCTGGTGAGCTACTGGGGGGCCGAAAGCCCCTCACAGACCGCCCTAAAACCCCCACCTTGGGCAGGGATCCCCCCCGGCGTGGGTTGTTGGGGTCTGTTGGTGCCCCCAGGGCTGTGACGCTGCTCTTGGACTGGTGGGGAAGCTGGTGCCGGAGAGTGAAGCCCCCCGTGGCTCAGCCTGGGGTCTGGTTTCCTTTAGGTTCCCTGTTTTGGGGGTGTGTGGGGTGAAGTGGGGGTCAGAAAATGGTCTCCTGAGGGGTGGTTTGTCTCCATCTCCCCTTCAGCCTCCTCGGGGTGCCCCATGTCCCCTGCTGCCTCCCTGTCTGCGTCCCCAGGGTGCTGCAGTGAGGTCCCTAGGACATCTGGGGGTCCCCGTGCTGCAATGGGAGCCCCCCTAGCCAGGGGCTTATCCACAGCAGGTGTCCCCACACGGTCCCTGTGACATGATGGGTGTCCTCAGGGTGCTGCCACATGCCCCCTCATGGTCCCTGTAGCCTGATGGCTGCCCCAGGGTGCTGGCACGTGTCCCCTCAGGGTCACCATGATGCAATGGGTGCCCTCAGGGTGCTGCCACATGTCCCCTTGGGGACCCTGTGATGTGACCTGTCCCCTCGGGGTGCTGCCAGATGTCCCCTCAGGGTCCCCGTGATATGACAAGTGTCTGTGGGATGCTGCTATGTGTCTCCTGGGGCTCCCCACGCTGTGACAGCCACCCCTGGGGTGCTGTCACATGCATCCCCCCTGAGGTCCCTGTGTTGTGACAAGTGCCGCCCCCGACCCCGCACCCCCCAGATCTGCTTCCAGCTCCACCATGCCCTCAAGATGATTGTGGACCCCGTAGAGCCACAGGGTGACATGAAATTCCAGTGGGACCTCAACGCCTGGACCAAGAGCGCTGAGAGCTTTGGTGAGCCCCCAGGGAGGGTACACTCCTGGGGACATGAAAGCCCCCCCTGACACCCCTTGCTCCCCCAACAGGCACCATTATCTCAGAGCGGAGCCTCCCCCCACCATCCCTCAGCCCCCAACTGCCCACCAGCAACCCCTCTGACCCCAGCCCCGCTGCAGGAGCCTCGCAGGTACCTCTTGGGTGGTAGAGGGGGATGTTATTGGAGGTGGGGGGTTCCTGCACCTATGGGTGCCCCCCAAGTAACGCCCTCCCCCCGCCTCAATTTCTCTTCTCCAGGGCCCCCTGCAAGCCACAGTGGTCAGCAAAGGGCAATATGCTCCTGGGCCCTTCCTGCAGTCCTCCATGGGACCCCAAATGGAGGCTGAGGAGGGGCAGGGGACCCTCGGCACCCCACAGAGTGAGGGGGAGGGGCAGGAGATGCACATCCTGCCTCAGTTTCCCCCAGGAGCTGAAGGACCCGGCTGCCCCGACCTGTCCCCCCCTCACCTTGACCCACAAACAGCCGAGAGCCCCAGGGATCCAGCTGCAGGTGCTGAGCTGGGTGAGTGTGTGGGGGGTGTGACAGGGGGAGGGGGGAGGAGGAGGAGGAGGGAGGCAGGCCCCTGATGTGGGTTTTTCTCAGCAGCCAACAGCCCCCCCGAAGCTGCTGTCACAAGAGTGAAGAGGTGAGTGTGGGGGAAACCCCTGTCCCTTGTCCCTCGGGAACTGCTGGCCCTCGTTACCCTGTGCCCTGGGAGGGGTGGCTTTGGACCCCCCACCCCCATGTAGCTGCCCCATGTCAACCCGTGCCTGGGACCCCTGTCAGACTGGCCCCAGGGGTGGCATAGCACCATCCCTTGTCACCCCCGTACCTGGCATGTCCTTTCCTTGTCACCCCACACCCACAGGGTGGCAGGGACACCCTCCCACTCCGTACTGGGGGGGCGAGGAGTGTCTCCCACCCTTGTCACCTCATACCCAGAGGTGGCCACGTTGCTCTCGCATCCCCTGTTGCTCCATACTCCCGGGCACAGGGGACAGGGCCACCATGTCCCTGTCATCGTCCCTGGGTAGCAGGGCTCCAGCCCAGAAGTCTCCTGGGGGCGGGGGGTGGGAACCCAATGGTGGTGTTCGGGGGGGCTGCATGTGACCCCCAGCAGTACCCTGATGACCTCATTATACAGGAGAAAACACCTTCATCCTCCCAGGGAGGAGGAGAAGCTCATAAAGAAGCTGCTCATTAAGCGGTAATGAGAAGGGCGTGGGGCTGGGTGTGGAGTTAAGGCAGCGAGTTGAGGGGGCAGAAGATGGTCCCCCTGCCCCCACCACCAGCCTGGGGTGACCCTGTCCCGTGTGTCTTGGGGACAACCAGGACAGCCCTTGCCCTTAACCCCTGGTACCCACAAGTGACTGGCCCTGCCCCGGTCCCTTGTCACCCTGTCCCCAACACTCCCCTGACCCTTGTCACTCAGTCCTTGGGTTGCCCCCTCCCCCTTGTCCCCCTGGGGCTGGGGTCCCTCCCCGTTGTCACCCCCATCCTGAAGGGACCAGGAGCTTCCAGCTTCCAAGGAAATCTTCCCCGGGAGGGTTGAGGGGGATCCCCCCAGATGCTGACACACACACACACACCCCCCCCCCCCGTGCCCCCTCAGGAGCTGCCCCCCCGGGGGCGTGGTGAGCACCATCCTTCGCAAGGTGCCGCGGGTCAACCTGGAGCGACTGGATCTGGATCTGGATCTGTCGGGGGTGACGCAGCCCCCCATCTTCCGTGTCTTCCCCGGCACCTCAGCCGAAGACTTCAGCCTCATCATCATTGAGCGGGGGGCGCAGCCGCAGCCCCCCACCCCACTCGCCATCAAGGTGGGTGTCCCACTGTCTCCTCCCCCCCACCCGCTCCCCGTGGCCGTCTGCCTCAACCCTCTGTCCCGCGCAGGAGGAGGAGCAGGAGGCAGCCATCGGGGACACCCAGGACACCAAGCCGGTGGGGCTGCTTCCCAAGCACCTTAAGGTGCCGGAATACCCGGGATCCATGGCAGGATCGGGATCCCCCCCACCCGGAGCGTCCCCTGTCCCCGGGGCCTCCTGTTGTCGCGTCTGCTGCCAGGCCGGTGCCGTGGTGATGTGTGACCACTGCGAGTGCTGCTACCACCTCAGTTGTCACCTCCCTGCCCTCCAGGAGGTCCCCAGGTATACCTGATCCCCAAGATCCACTAGGCAGCCTGGGATCTGCTGCCTCTTGTTACCTCCCTGGGTCTCCCTGTGTCCCTGGGATCTGCTGATCTCTCATCCCTGAGGGTTGCTGCTCCCCCCATCCCCTTGGGGTTTCTCTGGCTCTGCTTGATTCCCCAAGGTCCCCTGGGATCCCCCTTGCTGGGGGTTACTGCCCCTTGGCATTGTGGGCATGGGGAGGATCTCAGGGATCTGCTGCTCCCCGGTTCTTAAGGGATCACCCAGAGCCACCAGGTCCTTGGGGTCTGCTGATCTCTCACAGGATCAAGTCCTCTCCCATAGGATCTACTGCTGCCTTGTCCCAGGATGGGGCTGAAATTGCTGCTACCCCTCCCGATTCCTTGGTGGGGAAACCTCTGGGCCATTAGATTCCTTGAGTGATCACTGGCCTCTAGAATCTCTCTGCCCCCACCTTGATCCAGTTTTTCCCCAACCCAGAGGTCCTTGGCCCCTGCTCTAGAGCCACTTTGGGAGCCACTTGGCTCTCCCTTAGGATTTGCTGATGATTTTGGGGATCTGCTGGTCCCTCCTCTGAGGGGGCTGCTGCCACCCAGGTTTTCTGGTGCTTGGTTGCTACTGGATCCCCAGGATTTGCTGTTTGGATTTTTTTTTCTTTCTTTATTTTGGGATCTTCTGTCCCCATGGACCAGGCTAGCTCTCTCAGATCCACACAGGAGCCACATCATGATCCCTGGAGATCCAGTCTGGATCCTTGTGGAGGTCCAGCTGTTGACCACAGAGCCCTGGGGGGTCTGCTTTCTGCCATCCATGGAGGGATCCATCTCTCAAGCCCAGATCCTCTGGGATCTCCTGGCCCTCATCTGCATTGGGATCTACCTGTTGATCCCAAATCCTGGGGGATCCTGTGGTGTTCGAGCCCTGTGGGGCTCCACTCCTCCATCCTTGACCCTCCTGAATCCCTTGTGGGTCCTGGGTCCACTTGGAGATCTACACAGCAACCTAGATCCTTTGGGGATCTACTGCCCTGATCCATGGGGAGGGCCATGCATTGATCTCAATCAGCTGGGACCTGTTTGATCCCTGGGGACCTGGTATTTCCCCCTTTGTTGTGGACCCCACCTCTGATCCTTGGCTGCCTGGCCCTGATCAGTCTGGGAATCCCCCTGCTGATCCAAAACCTTGTGGGATCCACTGTCCCTGACCCCCATGGCTGCCCATCCCCTTGAGCCCAGCCACCTGCAGAGCTCCACGCCTCAATCCTGGGGGTTCTGCCTATGCCACAGGGCATGAGCTGAGAGGGGGACACCCAATCCCTCAACCTGATCCCTTTACTTGATCCCACAGCCCCGAGTGGAGGTGTCTGCTGTGCCAGGACCTGCCACCCTCCAGTGATCACCTCACCGATGGCGTGGAGGAAGGGCCATCCCACAGACTCTGCCCCCTGGACCAGCAGGTATGTAGATGTGTGGGGGTGATCAGGGGATCTGGTGGTACCTGAAGGGATTGAGGGATCCCTTCTAATCCCCGCAGAAATGTGAGTATGTGCTGCTGGAGCTGCTCTGCCACGAACCCTGCCGACCTCTTCACCGCCTTTCCAGCTCCCCGGTGAGTCCGGTGGTGTGGGGTGGGGGGATCTGAGGTGGGGAGATCCATCCGGCCAGGATCCCTCACCCTGCTGTCGCCCCCTCCCCCAGGATGGCCAGGATGCCATCGACCTGACCCTCATCCGCGCCAGGCTGCAGGAGAAGCTCACCCCCGCACTACCGCAGCCCTGAGGAGTTTGCCCGCGACATCTGGAGGATGATCCGGCAGTTCAACCGCCTCACTGAGGTGCGGGATTCCCCAGCGGGCTTTTGGGGGATGGGGGGGGCCCCCTTTTTCCTGCCCCCCTCCTTTGTCCCTGCCTGTGCGCCCACCCCCCCCCTTTTTTCGTGGGCATTGTCTTCGTCGTCCCCCTCCTCTTTTCTGGGTGTCCACCCTTCACCCCTCTTTCCCCCCCCCTTTCCCCTCCTCACCCCCTCTTTCACCCCCCGCCCCCCCCCCCCAGGACAAGGCAGATGTTCAGTCCATCCTGGGCCTGCAGCAGTTCTTCGAAGCTCAGCTCAATGCTGTTTTCGGCGACCGCAAGTTCTCCTCCCTCCTCTTCCTCGACTCGGATTCCCCCAGGGCTGAGGCTTGAGGTTCCCCAGCCTCCTCGGCTGCCCCCTGCGGTCCCTGATGTGTATTGGGGGGGGGGGGGGGGGGGGCGGGGATAGTGGGGCTGGATCCTGCCCCCATGACTTCAAGAACCCTGAAGAGGGACGTGGTGGTGGCCCTGTCTCCCCTTGCCCCCCACATCCCACTCTGTCAGAGAAATAAAGCCATCCTCTCGGGCTCCTGGACCTTCCTTCCTTGTCTCGGGGCTGAGTCTCGCCCCCCATTTTGCCCCCTGGGGACCCCCCACGTCCATCGTTGCCCCCTCTGTGAGGGTGGAGAGGGGCTGAAGCCCAAACTGCTGTTGGACTGGGAGCTACGGGGTTGGTGCTGGCCATCTTGGGGCCTGGCAGCACTGAGAGGGGAGGGACTGGTCCAAGTACGGCCCCACTGGAGGTTGTGGGAGGGGGGGACTGGTCCCCGTAGGGTCCCTCCTACCCCCAGCCCTACGCCAGTCTGAGGCGGGAGCAACGCCCCCAATAAAGATGGCGGCGCCCACTGCGGGGGGGGAGTGCAATGCCTCAGGCTCCTCCCCCTGCGCGGGATTGGCGGGGGGAAGCGCCGGCTGTGTGTGGAGACTTCCGGGAATAGACGCTTTCCGGTGAGACACGAAGGGAGCGGGGAGGAGAGTGCGCTGCCGGAAAAAGCCGAAGCTTTTTCCGAAAGGAGCCGATAGCTCACCGAAGGGGGTAGCCCTTCGGAGAAACCTGACACCCCCTCTCCGGAAAGAGCCGAATCCGCGGTACTTCCGGAAAGAGCCGACGCTGCTCGGGGAGAGGCTCGGCAGTACTCGGAACTTTCCGGAGAGACCCGAGGAGCAGCCCAACTCATCGAGCCCGCCCCCTTTCCGGAAGAACCCGAAGCAGCTCCGGAAAGAGCCGACGCTGCTCGGGGAGAGGCTAGCCAGTACTCGGAACTTTCCGGAGAGACCCGAGGAGAAGCCCAACGCATCCAGCCCGCCCCTTTTCCGGAAGAACCCGAAGCGGCTCCGGAAAGAGCCGAAAGCTTTTCCGGAAAGAGTCGAAGAGACGGGGGAAGACCCCCGGAACGAATCGTTCTTCTTCCGGAAGAAGCCGAAGCGCGTTCAGCGCCAGCCCGAGCCCTCTCCGGAAAGCCCCGAAGGGCGCCGAACCCCCCCTCTCTCCTTCCGGACAGCCCCGAAGCATTTCCGGAAGTTGCCGAGCGGCGCCGGCCGTCGCCGATTCCCCCCCTTTCCCCCCCCCCCCCCCCCATCGCCTCGGAACCGCCGCTGATTCCCCCCCAGCTCCGGCTGCCGCCGCCGCCGCCTGTGCCGCCCCCCGCCCCCTCCAGCCCTCCGGGGGGGGCCCAGCCCGGCTCCCTCCGCCGCCGGGCCCGGCCCGGCCCCCGCCGCCCGGCCCCCGCCCGGTTCGGCCCGGCAGGATGATCAAGCTCTTCTCCCTGAAGCAACAGAAGAAGGAGGAGGAATCGGCGGGCGGCACCAAGGGCACCAGCAAAAAGGCCTCGGCCGCCCAGCTCCGTATCCAGAAAGGTGACCGGGGGCCCGGGGACCCCCCCCCCACCCGGCCTGATCGCGGGGGGGGGGCGCCCCGGGGCTGGCGGGGGGGGGGCTGGGCCTAGTGCGGCCTGGTGGGGCCTGCCCGGGGCGGGCGCGGGCGGGGGGGGCAGGGAGGAGTTGTGGGGCAGCGGGGGGCTGGGCCCAGTAAGGCTGTACTGGAGGGGGGCGGGGGAATAGTGCTGCTCCCAGTTAGTGGAGGGTACTGGAGAGGGAGGACTGGTCCCAGTAGGGTCACGCTGGGCCTGGGAGATACTGATCCCAGTAAGGCCTCACTGGGAATTTGGGGGCGGGGTGGGGGGAATGGCACTGCTCCCCGTTGGTGGAGTGTACTGGGGAGGGGGGACTGGTCCCAGTAGGGTCACATGAGGAATAATGGGAGAACATGGCAGTGCTCCCTGTTGGCGGAGCATACCGGGGAGCGGGGACTGGTCCTAGTAAGGCTGTACTGGGGTGGTGGTGGAATGGTGCTGCTCCCAGTTGGCAGAGTGTACTGGGGAGGGGGAACACTGTTTCCAGTAGGGTCACACTGGGAATAATGGGAGAAAATGGCAGCGCTTCCAGTTAGTGGAGCGTACTGGGGAGGGGGGACTGGTCCCCGTAGGGTCACACTGGGCCTGGGAGATACTGATCCCAGTAGGGCCTCACTGGGAATGTGGGCGGTGGGGAATGGCACTGCTCCCAGTTGGTGGAGTGTACTGGGGACGGGGGACACTGGTTCCAGTAGGGTCGCACTGGGAATAATGGGAGAAAATGGTAGTGCTTCCCGTTAGTGGAGCATACTGGGGAGGGGGGACTGGTCCCAGTAAGGCTGTACTGGGAGGGAAAAGGTGCTGCTCCCAGTTGGTGGAGTGTACTGGGAAGGGAGGACTGGTTCCAGTAGGGTCACACTGGGAATACTTGGGGGGTGGGGGGGTGTAATAGCACTGCTCCCAGTTAGTGGTGTCTACTGAGGAAGGGGGGACTGGTCCCACTAGGGTTGCACTGGGAATAATGGGGGTGGGAACAACATTGCTGCCAGTTGGTGGAACACACTGGGGAGGGAGAGCTGATCCCAGTATAACCACACTGGGCCTGGGACAACCCAGCCTGGGTCATGAGGCTCATGGTGGCCTCAGCCACATCTCCATGTGCCCCCCCCCGCCCCATCTATGTCCCCATGTGTCACCCATGTCTGTGTCGTCCCGTGTGTCCACACACCCCCCCCCCCCCCCAGACATCAACGAGCTCAACCTGCCCAAGACGTGTGAGATCGACTTCTCTGACCAGGACGACCTGCTGCACTTCCGCCTCCTCATCTGCCCTGACGAGGTGGGGTCCCCCTGTCCCCCCTGTCCCTCCTTGTCCCCTTCTTCCCCCCACCCCCCTGAGCTCCAGCATCCCACCCTGGAATCCCCCTTCCATTTGTCCCCTCCTGTCCCTGCGTGTCTTCCTGGCTCTTCCCAGCCCCCACCTGCTCCCTGTTTCATCCCCTTGTCCCCTTGTGTCACTTTGGGGTCCCCAACTGTCCCTGCGCTGCCATCGTGGCCCCGCTGGGACCTTTTGTTCCCCTTTGTCACCTGTGTCCCCTTGGACAACCCTCGTGTCCCTTGGGGCCCCCCTGTGCCCTCCCCTTTCCCTATGGATCTTGCCCATTTCCCCATCCTTTCCCTGTCCTCCCCAGCTTGTCCCTTGGTGTCACTACCCTCCATGTCTGCACCCCCTGGTGACACTTGTCTTTCCTACAGGGCTTCTACAAGGGAGGGAAATTCGTCTTCAGTTTTAAGGTCAGTTCTGCACCGTGGGGGCAACCCTGTGGCTACCAACAGCCATCTCAGGGTCACCAAGCTGGGACTGGTGGCCACATGGGGCTGGGGCTGGCAGCTGGGGGGTGGTGGCCACCAGGGTGGGACCTGTGGCCACCGAGGTGGGACCCACAGTCAGGAGTTTGCACTGTGGGTGGAAGCAGGAGGTAGGTGGCTAGTGAAACCTGACCTGTGGCCACCAAAAGACGGCCAAGGTACAACCTATGTTGTTGGGACCGAGACCAGGAGTTGGTGGCCACCAGGATGCAATCAGTAGCCAAGCATCCAGTGTGTGGGTTGGGACTGGTGGCCACCGAGGCACGACTAGTGGCCGTGTGTCTGCTTTATGTATGGGAGCTGAGGTAGAGGGACTTGGTGGCCACCAAGATGTTACTAGTGGCCACATGTTTGCTCTATATGCTGGAGCTGAGGTAGAGGGATTTGGTGGCCACCAAGACGTGACTAGTGGCCACATGCCTGTTTTATATATGGGAGCTGAGGTAGAGGGACAAGTGAGCAGGCCACGTGGCCATCTCTGGGTGAAGATGGGACCTGGGGGTTGGTGACTACTATGATGTGACCCTTGGCTATATCTGCTGCGTGGTTTGTGGGAGGGACAAAAAACTGGTGGCCACCAAGACATGACCAGTGGGCCACCGAGACACAACAAGCAGCCTCGTGTCCCCACTGCAGGTTGGGGTAGGGTCCAGGGGCTGGCCAGTGGCACCATGAGACCAGTAACCCCCAAGACGTGACTGGGAATCGGGTGTTCATGCTGGGTTGGAGTAGTGGCTGGTGGCCACCAAGACGTGGCTAGTAGCCATGGGGGTGGCCGAGCCATGACACTGCGCCTGCTTTCCCCCACCCAGGTCGGTCAGGGCTACCCTCACGACCCACCGAAGGTGAAGTGTGAGACGATGGTTTATCACCCCAACATCGACCTGGAGGGCAACGTCTGCCTCAACATCCTCAGGTGGGCTACTGTCCCATCCAGGGTGGCTACTGCCATATCTGGAGTGGCCACTGCTGGATCTTTCTCCTTGTCTGCTCCTGGACACCTAGCAGGGTGGGACAGAGGTGGCAAACGGTTGCCCTATGCACCTTGAGTCTGGGTCGCCACAACCACCTTGAGGTGGGCCATGGCTACCTCTGTGGTGGCCCCAGAGTCCCTCCTGACGCCCTGTTCTCTCCCCAGAGAGGACTGGAAGCCCGTCCTGACGATAAACTCCATCATCTACGGCCTGCAGTACCTCTTCCTGGTGACTACCGCTGGGGCGCCTGGGGCTGGGGGGGACACCCGTGGTGGCCTTGGGACACATCCTAGGGGCCCTTGGTGACCTTGGGCTACACTGAGGTGGCACCCAGGGGGCTTTGGGACACCTTGAGGTGGCACCTTGTGGCCCTGGGACATGTCCTAGGGGCCTTTGGTGGCCTTGCGCTACACTGAGGTGGCACCCAGAGGGCTTTGGGACACCTTGAGGTGGCACCAAGTGGTCTTGGGACATCTCTTTGGGGGTGCCTGGTGGCCTTGGGACCCCCTGAGGGTGGCACCTGGTGGCCTTAGGACACCTTGTTGGGGGCACCCAATGATGCTGGGTCACCCCAGAGGGGCCCCTGGTGACACCCAGAGGGGTCCCACCCCCTTGGGAATACCCTGGGGGGGATATAACGGGGCAGTTCGTGCCGGGGGTGGGTGGGAGGGGCATTAAGGGGACAGTGGGGTGTTAGAGGGGGGTGGGGGTGTATCAAAGGGGATTTGGGGGGCTGGGGGGGTATCGGGGCAGTTATTGGGGGGGTAATTTGTACTGGGGAGATAGGGAGTCCTGGGGGTGTGGGGTGTATTAAAGAGTTGGGGGGCAATAGAGAGTCGGGGGGGGCATTAAGGGACGGGGGGAATTGAGGGGGGAAATAAGGAGTCCTGGGGGGGTATTGGGGGGGGGGGGGGGGCAATAGGGAGTCCTGGGGTGGTGTTAAGGAGTCCTGGTGGGTATCGGGGGGGGGGTGTGTGCATTTAGAGTCCCCGGGGGCATTAAGTAATGGGGGGTGGGGGGGCATTTCAGACTGGGTGGGGGCAGCCACACTAAATATGTGGGGGGGGGGGGATGGACCCCAAACCACCCCATCCCCCCATCTCAGGGGGCGGGAGGGGGGCACTACAAACCCCCAGGGTGCCTGAAGGGTTAGTGGGGGGAAAATGGGGGGGGGGGAGTTACAGGGTGATGGGGGGGGTTAAGGGATGATGGGGGTGGGGTGCCCCCCTAAAAATTCGGGAGTGCTCCCCCCAGAAGCTGAACCCTGAGGACCCCCAAACCCCCCATTCCCTGTCTCGGGGGGATGGGTATTACCCCTGGGTGCCTGAAGGATTCCCTGGGGGTATCCCCATAAAAAAATCGGGGTTCCCCCCCAGAAGCTGAACCCCGAGGACACCAAACCCCCCATTTCCCCATCTCGGGGGGGGGTATTACCCCTGTGGTGCTTGAAGGATTACCTGGGGGATGGGGAGGGGGGGCTTTACAGGGCAATGGGGGGGGGAGGGGGTGTTAAGGGATGATGGGGGTGGGGTTGCCCCCCCTAAAAATTGGGGGTGCTCCCCCAGGAGCCGAACCCCGAGGACCCCCTGAACAAGGGAGGCAGCAGAGGTGCTGCAGAGCAACCGGCGCCTCTTCGAGCCACGAACGTCCAGCGCTCGCTTGCGGGGGGGCTACGTCCGGTGCCACCTACTTCGAACGCTGCCTCAAGTAGCCCCCCTTCCCCCTCCTCCCCCCCCTCCCCCCTTCCCCCCCCCCTTCCCCGCCCCCCCCTATTTATTGCCCCCCCCGGGGGCGGGGGGGGGGGCCCCCCCCTCCTTTTTCTGCCCCCCCCCCCCCCTCTTCCCTGGCCTGCGCTGCTCTTGTTGGGTGATTAAAGGGCGACGGTAACGAGCGGTGGTGATCAATCTGGGGGGGGTTACTGAGTTAAACAGGGGGATCTTATGGGTTAAACGGGTTTTTTACTGGTTAAACTGGGGGGCTTACTGGTTAAGCAGGTCTTTTACTGGTTAAACTGGGGGTGGGAGGGGTTACTGGTTAAATCAGTTTTTTACTGGTTAAACTGGGGGATCTTAGGGGTTAAACTGGGGGTGGGGGTCTTACTGGTTAGATGGGTTTTTTACTGATTGAACTGGGGGGCTTACTGGTTAAATGGGTTTTTTGCTGGTTAAACTGGGGGTTTTACTGGTTGAACTGGGGGTCTTACTGGTTAAGCTGGGGCATCTTATGGGATAATTGGGGGTTACAGGTTAAACTGGGATGGGGTGGGAGGAGGGGGATGTTTCCAGTTTGGCCTGTGGTTGGTGCGCCCAGTTTCCTGCTGCAGAGATGTTGGTGTGCCCAGTTAGCAGTATTGTGGTTCCCAGTATGGCCAGTTCCCTTCTTCATGGCTCCCAGTACAGCCAGTTCCCAATCCCAGTGTGCCCAGTATACCTAGCTCCTGGTCCTAGGGCTTCCAGTATGCCCAGTATCAGCTCCCACACTGCCTCCCAGTTGCCCCCAGTCGGCCCAGGTGTCTCCCAGTGCCTGCAGCCTGCTTCAGTTTTCCCCCAGTACATCCAGTGCTTCCCAGTAAAGTCCCATCTCATCCTCAGGTCCCCCCAGTATATTCTCTGGCTCCCCTGAGCTCCCCATCCCAGTGCTCTCCATTATGTCCCATTAGCCCTCAGTCCATCCAGCGCCCTCCCCCAACTCTCCCAGTATCCCTCAGCCTGTCCCAGTGCCACCTCTGTTCCAGTGCCGTCCCAGTCCATCCCAGTGCCATCGCCCATCTCTCCCAGTATCCTCAGTCCTATCCCAGTAGCCCCCTCCATCCCAGTGCCACCTCTGTCCCAGTAACTCCCCCAGGCCATCTCAGTGCCCCTCAGTCCGTCCCAGTCTGTCCCAGTCCATCCTAGTGCCTTCACGCATCTCTCCTAGTATCCCCCAGTCTGTCCCAGTGCCCTCTCGTCCGTCTCAGTACATCCCGGCCGCCAGGGGCTGCCCTCACCCCTGGGAGCCTCTCTGGCCGCCCCTCTCGATGCCTCCCCCAGAAAGGAAGTGCTCTTTTGGTTTCCTTCCGGAAGGGCGTGGCCGTGGCGTGGGTCACGTGATCGACACACGGGTGACGTCACAAAGTTTGCGGAAGTGCGCGGGAGAGGCCGGGGAGGTGCGGAAGGAGCGGGGTGAGGGGCCGGGACAGGCCGCCGGGGGTCATAGAGAGTGGCGGGGGGGACAGAGCGGGCCCGGTACCGGGGTCGCAGAGCCGGGGGTGCGGGCTGGAGCGGCCCGGTACCGGGGTCACAGAGCCGGGGGGATTGGGCTGAAGCGGCCCCGGTACCGGGGTCACAGAGCCGGGGGAGTGGGCTGGAGCGGTCCGGTACCGGGAGGACCATGGGGGGCCGCAGTGGGCCTGTTACCAGGAGAACCATAGAGCCAGGGTGGGGGCTAGAAGGGGCCCGGTGCCCGGAGGCCCTACCACAGGGAGGAGCGGGCCGAGTTCCCCCACGTCCCCCGTGTCCCCATAGTGTCCGCGTCACCCCCTCCGTGCCCCCCACATTCTCCGTGTCCCCCCCACATCCCTGTGTCCCCCGTATCCCTGTCCCCCATGTCCCCCTTTGTCCCACCACGTGCCCGTGTCCCCACCACCTTCCTGTGTCCCCCCCCATGTCCCCCATATCCGTGTCCCGACCAGGTCCCCTGTCCCCCCGTATCCTTGTCCCCCTGCATCCCCCCGATGTCCCCCGTATCTGTGGTCCCCCCATGTCCCCCCATATCTATGTCCCTGTGTCCTCCCATGTCCCTGTGTCCCCCATATCCATGTCCTGCCATATCCACCCATATCCATGTCCCTGTTCCCCCTCATGTCCCTGTGTGCCCCATAGCCATGTCCTGCTGTGTCCACCCATGAGCCACCACATGCCCATGTCCCACCATGTCCCTGTGTTCCCCCATGTGCCTGTATTCCCCATGTCCATGTCCCTGTGTCCCTCATATCCCCCATACCCATGTCCCCCCATGTCCCTGTGTCCTCCATATCCCTGTGTCCCCCATATCCATGTCCCACCATGTCCCCTGTGTCCCTCATATCCCGCATACCCATGTCCCCCCATGTCCCTGTGTCACCCCGTGTCCCTGTATCCCCCCATGTCCCCTGTATCCCCCATCTCCATGTCCCACCATGTCCCTGTGCCCCCTATCCACTCCATTTCCCATCCCCCCCCATGTCCCCTCTCACCCGTGCCCCCAGCCACGTCCCTCACGTCCCCAATGTCCCCCCTGTGTCCCCCCAGGTGCCGCTGCCACCATGGACCTGCTGTTTGGGCGCCGCAAGACGCCGGAGGAGCTCGCTGCGGCAGAACCAGCGGGCGCTGGCCCGTGCCATGCGGGAGCTTGACCGTGAGCGCCAGAAGCTGGAGGCGCAGGAGAAGAAGATCATCGTTGACATCAAGAAGATGGCTAAGCAGGGACAGATGGTGAGGGGACAGCGCCGGGGGACACGGGAGGGCAACAGGACGTTTGGTGGGGACTGAAGGGTGCAGAGGGCTCCAGGGGGCCTGTTATGGGGTCTAGGGGACGTGGAGGGGACCAGGGGACACAGTGGGGATGTGACGGGGACCAGGGGGTGCAGAGGGCTCCGGGGGGCTATTATGGGGACCAGGGGACATGGTGGGGATCAGGGGACACAGAGGGGACCTGGTGGTGACCAGGACATGTGGTGGGGACCAAGGGGTGCAGAGGGCTCCAGGGGACTGTTACAGGGACCAGAGGACATGGTGGGGACCAGGGGGTCACAGAGGGGATCGAGGGGTGCAGAGAACTCCAGGGGACATGGGGGGGGACCAGGGGGCATGGTGGTGACCAGGACACTTGGTGGGGACCAAGGGGTGCAGAGGGCTCCAGGGGGCTGTTATGGGGACAAGGGAACATGGTGGGGACCAGGGGACATGGCGGGGGACCTGGAGGACCACAGAGGCAGCCATAGGACTGTGGAGGGGACTTGAATGCTGGGGGGGGAGTGACTGGGGACCACGGAGGGATGAGGGGGACACAGCAGGGACATGAGTCTTGGAGAGGACCAGGGGTCATGGCAGGGGACCAGAGCAGGTACATGGGGGTCCCCAGGTGACCACATGGGGTACAAGGAGACCAGGCAGTTGTGGAGATGATGGTGAGGACCACCGGAGGGACACAGAGGGGTCCCTGGAAGTCCCCTAGGCCTCTTGGGGAACCTGATGGACACTTGATGTTGTCCCTCTGTCCCCCCTATCCTTCAGGATGCGGTGAAGATCATGGCGAAGGACCTGGTGCGGACACGGCGCTATGTGAAGAAGTTCATTACCATGAGGGCCAATGTCCAGGGCCGTGTCCCTCAAAACTCCAGACCCTCAAATCCAACAACTCCATGGCCCAGGCAATGAAGGGTGTCACCAAGGCCATGGCCACCATGAACCGGCAGGTGGGTGCCTGGGCGGGATGTCCCCAAGGTTGTGGCCCACTGTGAGATGCTCCACAGGGATGTCCTTGAGTTGTGGCCACCATGAGCTGCCTTGGCAGTGGCCACGAGGGACATCCCAAGGACTGTGGCCCACCATGAGCAGCCCCAGGGGAGACCCCCAAGGCTCTGGTCACCGCAGGTTGCCCTAGGCCACCCATGAAGATGTCCCCAAGACCATGGCTACCAGCAGCAGCCTCAGGGGGATATTCCTGTAGCCATGGCCACCACAAGCTTCTTGGGGTGGCAATGAGGTGGTCCATGAGACTGTGGCAACCACGAGCTGTCCAAGGCCATGGCCACCGGAAGCTACTCAAAGTGGGCATGAGGATGTCCCCAAGACCATAGCCACCACAAACCACCCGAGGTGGCCACGGGGATGTAGCTGAGGCTGTGGCCACTGCGAGCTGCCCAAGGTGGCCATGGGGACATAGCCAAGGCTGTGGCCACCACAACCTGCCCAAGGTGGCCACAGGGTACATAGCCAAGGCTGTGGCCGCCCGTGAGCTGCCTGAAGTGGCCACGGGGACATAGCCAAGGCTGTGGCCGCCGTGAGCTGCCTGAAGTGGCCACGGGGACACTCCCCACGTGCCACATGGCCGTGTTCCAGTGTTCCCCCAGCTGAAGCTGCCACAGATCCAGAAGATCATGATGGAATTTGAGAAGCAGGCGGAAATCATGGACATGAAGGAGGAGCTGAGTGAACGACGCCATTGATGATGCCCATGGGGACGGAGGACGATGAGGAGGAGAGGTGGGAATAGGGGGGAGTGGGGGGTGGGCGCAGTGAGGGGAGGGGGTCATGGGTGATGGGACGCTGGGGTGGGACATGAGAAGGGGACGTGGGGAGGGTGGGGACAGAGATGTGTGGACGTGGGGGTCATGGGGACAGGGATTTGGGGACGACGGGGGACACACACGAGGGAACAGAGATGGGACATGGGGGTCGTGGGGACAGGGATTTGGGGGATGTAGGGGGGACATGAGGGGACAGAGATGTGGGGATATGGGGACATGGGGTCGTGGGGATGGGGATTTGGGGGACGGTGGGGACACGAGGGGGACAGACAAGGGGATGTGGGGGGTTGTGGTGACATGGGGGTCATGGGGACGGGGATTTGGGGGATGTGGGGGGGACACACCGAAGGGGCAGAGACATGGGGACATGGGGGTCGTGGGGATTGGATTTGGGGGACAAGGCTGGGGGGACACGAGGGGACAGAGATGTGGGGATATGGGGATCGTGGGGACGAGGTGGGGGGTGTGTGGGGGAGGGGCACAGCGGGCACGAGGTGGTGGGAAAGGGGGGACACGGGGCTGAAGACTTGGGGGGGACATATGGGGACACCCTGGGTGGGCTGGGGAGGTTGGGGACACATAGGGGACAATGACAGGGAGGGAGATATGGGACACTGGGAAGGTTGAGGACCCGTTGGCGGGGGGACAGAGCAGCTCAGGGGGTGCTGGGAGGGGTCAGGGGATTTGGGGGGAGTCCAGTGTCACCCCTGACCCCCTTGTCCCCCCCCCGCAGCGACGCAGTGGTGTCACAAGTGCTGGATGAGCTGGGGACTGAACCTCACCGATGAGCTGGCGAGTGAGTGGGGCTGGGGGGGTATTTTGAGTATTTGAATATATATTTAAAATATTTGGTATCATTTATTTTATTTATTTTTATTTTTATTTATTTACTTAAATAGATATTAAACCTGTCTGTAAATATGTATTTAAGTGGAGGGAGGGGGTTTAAAGGGCCCTGAGGGGCATTGGAGAGCTGGGGGGGGCGGGCACATTTTGGACGGTAGAGGGTACTTGTGGGGTCTGGGGGGGCCAATACGTGGTAGATCCAAGCCTGGGGGGGCATTTGGGGGGTAGTTAAGGGGCTGAGGGGCATTTTGGGGTGTATTTAAAGGGCCCTGGGGGGGGATTGGGGAGGCGGGGGGGGGGTGGGGGGGGTTCTGGGGGGGGTGGGTGGGGGGCAATAGGTGGTGGATGCAGGTGGGGGGGGGGCATTTTGGGGGGGGCCCAGGGGTGTTATGGGGGGGTGGGGGGGGGGTATTTGCGGTCTGGGGGGGGTACATGGGGTATCTGGGGAGGGGGAGATGGAAGGTGGTGACCCCTGACCTCTGCCCTTTGCCCCTAGCCCTGCCCCTTCCGGGAGGGTCGCTGGCAGCGGGGGAGGGGCGAGCACCCGAGGCCGCAGCTGCGCTGGCTGATGCTGACGCTGACCTGGAGGAGCGGCTCAAGAACCTGCGCCGGGACTGACCTTTGACCTCTGACCCTTGACCCACAACTCGACCCCCTGCCCCCCGGCACCCTGTGACCGTGCGGGTTGACCCCTGCTGCTCTGCCACCCTGGGGTTCACCCCATCACCCCTACCGACCCCAGGGTTGACCTCAGCGACCCTGGAGCTGCCCCGTGTGACCTGCAGGCACCACCCTGACCCCTGCAGTGACCTTTGACCTTGGCCAACAGCAACCCACTGCCCCTGACCTCTCCTTGGCCTCATGGTGACCTCTGGCCTATGACCTCTGGTGACCTGTGGCTGCTCCCAAGGCTGACCCCCAGTGACCTTTGACCCTGCCCAGCCCTCTCTGGGTTGGGGGGGCTCATCAGGCCTTGACACACACCCCTGGTTATTTGCCCCGCTGGGGGTATTTGCCCCCTCTCCAGGGATATTTCCCCCCCCCCCGGTGGTATTTGCTCCCTCTCCAGGGGTATTTTCCCCCCCCCAGGCTATTTGCCCCCTCTCCAGGGGTATTTCCCACCCCAGGGGTATTTGCACCCCTCTCCCCCCCCCCCGGCTTATTTACGCCTTCTCCAGGGGTATTTGCCCCACCCCAAGGGATATTTGCCCTCTCTCCAGGTTTATTTGTGTCCCGTACTTGCCCCCTCTCCAGGGTTATTTCCCCTCTCCAGGGTTATTTCCCCTCTCCAGGGGTATTTGCACCCTCTGCAGGATTATTTGCCCCCTTCTTCTGGGGCATTTGACCCCCCCCGGGGGTATTTGCCCCCTTGGTCTTGGTTACTGACTCTCTCTTGGGGTGTTTGCCCCCCCCGGGAGCTCTTTGCCCCCATCTTTCTATTATTTGCCCCATCTTGGGGTATTTGCACTTCCCCCCCCAGGGTATTTGCCCTTTTTGGGGGTATTTGCCCCCCCCCCCGGGCAGTTGAACTGGGGCAATAAAGGCTGCATATTGGTACCTGCTGCCTCCCCCCGGCTGCTTCCTGGGGGGTGCCCAGTGCCACCCAGTTTGGGACTGAGAGCACTGGGGAGGGGGGGGGGGGGCATGTAAGGGAGGGGTCCACTGGCAGCTGCTGTGGGGTTGGGGCACTGGGATGGGGGGGAATGTGGGGGGGCCTGGGTGCTGGGGTCCCTCCGGGTGGGGGTCCTGGGTGGGGGTCCCAGGTGCTGGGGGTCCTCCTGGGTGGGGGGCCTGGGTGCTGGGGTCCCTCCTGGCTGGGGGTCCCAGGCGCTGAGGTCCCTCCTGAGTGGGGGGTCCTGGGCGCTGGGGGGTCCTGAGTGCCAGGATCCCTCCTGGGTGGGGGTCTCTCCTGGGTGGGGGCCCGGGTGCTGGGGTCCCTCGTGGGTGGGGGGTCCTTACTGGGTCAGGGGCCTGGGTGCTGGGGTTGCTTGTGGGGTGGGGGTCCTGGTTGCTGGGGTCTTTACTGGGTGGGGGGTCCTGAGTGCTGGGGTTCCATATGCTGGGGTCCCTCCTGGGTGGGGGGCCCGGGTGCTGGGGTCCCTCCTAGGTGGGGGTCCCAGGCGCCGAGGTCCCTCCTGGGTGGGGGGGTCCTGGGCACTGGGGGTGTCCCGAGGGCCAGGGTCCCTCCTGGGTGCGGGGTCTCAGGGTCCCTCCTGGGTGGGGGTCCCTTCTGCTGGGGTCCTTCCTTGATGGGACATCCTGGGTGCCAGGGGCCTTCTGGGTGGGGGTCTCCCAATTTGATGCCAAACCACCAACCATCCCATTTCCTACCCTAAAACCCAATATTTTGGGGCAGATGAGGAATCGCCATGGGGGTAGGGCAGCACCAGCGCATGGGGGGGGGAGGGGGGGGCAACCCCCCCCCCCCCCCCAAACTGCTGTGGCCTTGCTGCGAAAACCCCCCTTTTTTGGGGAAAAAAAAACCCAAATTTCGCATTTGTGGCATTTGTGTCTGGCGAGGATTTTGCCAAATTTCTGATAACAGGCTTTCCTCCCCTCCCCCCCTCTTCTTTTGTTGTTTTTTTTTTTCATTTATTAACATATTTTTGATTGAAAAAGAAATAAAAAATGCTGTATTTGAAAAAAAACCAGAAAAATTGCCAAATTTCTGATAACGGTCCTCCCTCCCCCCCCCTTTTGTTTGTTTGTTTTTTGCATTTATTAACATATTTTTGAATGAAAAAAATTTAAAATTGCTATATTTAAAAAAAAAATAAAAAAATTGCCAAATTCCTGATAACGTTCCTCCTTCTCCTTCCCCCCTTGTTGTTCTTTGGGTTTTTTTGCATTTATTTACACATTTTTTTCTGTTCAGACTTTGCCCTTTCCAAGGTTCATGCATCCCTGGACAAGCTCGACACGCTGGAAAACCCCCTCCCGCCTGGAAGTGACCAAAAAAGACTAAAAACACCCCAAAAATAAAGGGATTGATCCTGGAGTGGGAGCAGCGGCAAGGTAGAGAGTGCAAACTGGGGGGGCGGGGGAAAACCCCCCTGAAAAACCCCAAATCGTTAGGTTTTACCCAAAATCGTTGGGTTTTGTCCCATAATCGTTGGGGTTTACCCCCAAATCGTTGGGTTTTGCCTCCATATCGTTGGGTTTTGTCCCATAATTGTTGGGTTTTATCCAAAATCATTGGGTTTTCCCCCCAAATTGTTGGAGTTTGTCCCCAAATTGTTGGGGTTTACACCAAAACCCATTGGGTTTTGTCCTCAAATCGTTTGGTTTTGCCCCAAAATCGTTGGGGTTTGCCCCAAATCGTTTGTCCCATAATCGTTGGGTTTTACCCCAAATCATTGGGTTTTACCCCAAATTGTTGGGTTTTGTCCCATAATCGTTGTGGTTTACCCCAAATCGTTCGGTTTTGTCCCAAAATCGTTGGGGTTTTATCCCAGAATTGTTGGGTTTTGCCCCATAATCGTTGGGGTTGACCCCACTTCGTTGGGTTTTGTCCTATAATTGTTGGGTTTTACCCCAAATTGTTGGGTTTTACCCCCAAATCGTTGGGTTTTGCCTCTAAATCGTTGGGTTTTGCCCCAAAATGTGGGGGCTGGGGGTGTTAGGGAGCCCCCTGGAGTCAGCGTCTGCGAAGACGGGAGCGTTGGGGGCTGGTTTTGGGGGGGATGGGGGTGTGGGGGCTGCTGCAATTAATCAATTTATTTATTAAAAATAGGGATTGAGATCGTGGCCGCCGGAGGTGCCGTGGGATGCCGGCGTGTGAGGTGTGGCAGGGGCGGGGTGGCCGTGGGGGTATTTGAGGGATTTTTAATTCCTTCGGGGGGCAAAACGGATGCTGCCTAGCGCCTAGGAAATTAAAAATATATATATTTTTTAAAAAGTTATATATAATAGTTGTTTTTAAAAATTAATATATGTATAATTTTTTTTTAAAAAATAAATACACGTATAATTTTTTTTAAAAAAAATCTACATAATAAAATTTTAAAAATATGTACTTCTAATAAAATTTTTAAACAATAAATATACGTATACTTTTTTAAAAAAATAAATATGCATATAATATTTTTTAAAAAAATAAATATGGGTATAATAAAATTAAAATTATGTATATTTTTTGAAACAATATAAGTATAATAAAAAATTTTTAAAAATAAATAGATGCATAATAAAAATTTTAAAAGAAATAAATACACATATAATAAAATTTTTAAAGAATAAATACATGTATAGTACTTTTTTAAAAAAATAAATACATGTATAATAAAATTTCTAAAAAAATAGATGTATGATTTTTATGAAAAATAAATATACATATAATTTTTTAAAAATATAATAAAATTTTTAAAAATTAATATACATGTAATGAAATTTCTAAAAAAATAAATATAATAAATTTTTTAAAAACATAAATATACATATGAAATTTCTAAAAAACTAAATATATGTATAATGAAATTTAAAATAATAAGTTATGTATAATATTTTTTTAAATATACATAAAATTTTTAAGAAATAGGTATATGTATAATAATTTTTTTTAAAAAAATAATAGATGCATAATAAAATTTAAAAAGGCAGTGATGGTGGGTGCTGCGTTGTGTTCCCCAGCCCCTCACCCCCCTTTACAAATCCACCCCCCCCATCCCGGGCGCGATGTCACCCCCAACAGCCCCGGGGGGGGTCTGGCCCTGGCCACCAGCCCCCCCCGGCCTGCAGCCGCCAGTGGGGGAGGGGCGCCTGGTGGGGTGACGCTTCCCCTGCTCTCCCCGCAGCTGTTCCTCGCTGCTGCCCTCCCTCTTCCTCAGCCCAGGGAGCCATGGGGATGGTGGAGTGGCCAGACCCTCGCTGCTGGGAGTGACGGGCCGGGGACCCCCACGCCCCGCCCCAGGTGAGTGGACCTTGGGTGGCTGTTGGGTGCCCACCCAGCCTCTCCCTTCCCTTCCCTGGCCGCGACGGGGTGAAAATCCAACGTAACGACTGGTGGGTTGGGGTGACCTTGGGGAGACTCTGGGCCTGCTCCCATCGTGGGCAACACAGGCTCAGTTTGGAGGAGATTAATTAACAATTTAATTTTTTTTAAAAAATGATTAATTAAAAATTGAGTGGGATGGTGAGAAATGAGAAAACAGAAACACTGTCTCCTCCTATTGTCTCCGTAGGACGTCGCTTTGGGCCAATGGGGTGGGGTGATGTTGGAATTTTCCCCCAAATCCCATCATTTTTTTCCCAGCAGACACCAGCTGGGGCCTCTACCGGAGGAAGCGGGATGAGGACCCCCCCATCCTACCTGAAGTGGGTGCCCTTCGAGGGCCACCTGCCCGCCGACGCCGTCTCCAACTGGAATGCCTATGCCAATAGGACCGAGTACGTAGTCTGCTCCACCCAACGGGTGGGGTTGCAACACCCGGCGCCTATGTCCCCCAGCGCGGTCCCTTGTGCTTCTTCCCGTATGGAGAATGGGAATGGAGCACCCATGACTTCAAGGTGTTGGTCAACGTGGGAGGTTTTGAGGCCTTGGATTGGGTGGCCGACTCTTTTGGCAGCGTGCCCAAGAATGCCGTGGAAGGTTGTCCATCCGTTGACGTCTTCGTTGGGGAGGAACCAATATGGTTTGGGCAAGGTCTCCAAGGACCAAAGGGCTCTTTTCGTCATGGTGGACGGTGAGGAGGTGTGGTACAAGTGGTACCAAGTCTTGGTGGTGAAGAAGGGCCCAGCGGACGTCACCATCTCCGACGTCCGTTACAACATGAGCCAGGCGGTAGAGAACAGGGAGGACATCACAGTGATGAAGACCACGGTGAGGAACGAAGGCTGTCAAGGGATGAGGAAAACCATCACCATGGAGGAGGTGACGGAGATGGAGCACAACTGGCAGATGGACCACAGGGTCTTGGCCACCATCCACGGGGTCTTGCGAACGGCCCTCTTGGCCTTCAACGGGATGGGCTGGGGGGTCACCAATGTCACCGACATCCCTTGGGTCGGTGGAGCCAGTGCTGGTGAGTACGTCGTCCGCACGCACACAGTGGAGGAGGAGTTGCGGCCCCGCATGGCGTGCGCGGTGGCCTTGGAAGGGCATCGCGTGGATGTTCGTGTCCCCCTTCACTGCTCAACTCATCCGCCAGTTCACCCGACGGCCAACGGCACCGTGTGGGGGTCACCGGGTGGGCTCACAGACCGGGCGGTGGTGGGCGTCCGCCCCAAGGTCACGGGGTGCTGGCCCATCAACCGACATCCTACCCCCTGCCAGCCGTAGGGATGGCGCCTTCCGGAATATTCCGTCGGGATGCGGAACGTGATGCCACGTGGTTTTATTGTGCAATCTCATTTTTTTGGTTCTTTATTTTCTTTTATTTTCTCTTTATTTTTATTTCCTCGCCCTAAAAACCCACCATCCCGCTCCAAACCAGGATGGCAGCAACCTGCAATCCAGGAAAACACTTTTTAAAAAAATTTTTTTTCCCTATTTTTCATTTTTGCAGCTCCAAAACGAGACAGCACCACCACAGAAAGCGGAAAAATCAATTTTTTTTCATCTTTATTTTCCATTTGCTCCAAAATAACCCCCGTTTCACCCAAAAAAACCCCACACCAACGATACAGAAAGCAAAAAACCATCACATTGGCGATCTGGATTTTGGCTTTTTTTCCCCTGATTTAACCCCAAAACGGTGCAGGATGGCAAAAAACAGCATTTCTTATGGTTGTTTTTCCTTTTTTCCACCTGATTTTCCTCCCCAACCTGGTCCAGTGGCGGATCCTTCCTCAGATGAGCATCATTTTCCTTTTCTTTTTTTTTTTTTTTAATTTTTCTTGCATGTCATGAAAAATAGTTGCAGAGCAAAAAAAAATAAAAATAAAAATTCTGAAAACATTCCCCAAAAATTTAATTTTCTAAGGAAAAAGGGTTGGAAATCAGGAAAAAAAAAATTCCCCAATTAAAGGAACGCGAAGGCAACCACTCATCCCAATGGGATGGGGGCTGGACCCCCCACCCCGCACCCAAGGGGTTAAACCCCTCCCCCCCTTCCCGCCAAGGCAGGAGTGACAGGCGATCTAACCAATGGGAGCGTGGGGAGGGGTCTGACCCGCCCACCGGGGTGGGGGTGGGGAAGTGGCTGTTGGGGGGGTCCAGGGGGATTTGGGGGGGTCTGGGGGAGGGGTATCCCCTGCGAAAGTTGGGGGGGGTTGGGAGGGGGTCGAGGTCTGGGGGGGACCCCAGATTCCTTCGGGGGTGGGGGGGGTGGGGGTGCAGTGCATTGCAAGGACCTGCTGAAATGCAGCGCCCTGCAAATGCAATTCTGTAGTGCAATGCAAACACAATGCTGCAGTGCAAGCCTGGCACTGCACTGCAAATGCAACACTGCAGTGCAAGGCAAACACAACAGTGCAGTGCGAGCCTGGCACTGTGATGCAAATGCAGTGCGGCAGTGCAGGTGCTGCAAACGCAAACGTGATGCTGCAGTGCCAGCCTGGTGGTGTGATGCAAATGCAATGCTGCAGTGTGAGCACCATGCTGCAATGCAAACACAAA
Organism: Falco biarmicus; assembly: GCF_023638135.1. Taxonomy (NCBI): domain Eukaryota; kingdom Metazoa; phylum Chordata; class Aves; order Falconiformes; family Falconidae; genus Falco; species Falco biarmicus. Next base: position 14,923,388 of record NC_079292.1, on the reverse strand, counting down.
CGCTGCAGTGCAAGTGCTGCGCTGCACGGCAATGCTGCAGTGCAAGTCTGGTGTTGCAATGCAAATGCAACACTGCAGTACAATGCAGTGCAATGCAAACACAACGCTGCAGTGCGAGCACCATGCTGCAATGCAAATGCAACGCTGCAGTGCAATGCAGTGCAATGCAAATGCAACGCTGCAGTGCAATGCAGTGCAATGCAAATGCAACGCTGCAGTGCAAGCCTGGTGCTGCACTGCAAATGCAACGCTGCAGTGCAAGCGCTGCACTGCACTGCAAACACAACGCTGCGGCACAAACACAATGCACAGAGCTGCAGACAACCTGCCGTGCAACGCTGTGCACGCTGTACCAGCAGCACCGCTGCAGCTGCAACACTAACCTCACATCCAGGGCACGACCCCTGTTGCCCCGTTGCGTGGCAGTGTGCTGCAAACCATGCAGCGCTGCCCCCAACCCCGCTGCATCCCTGCAATCGCATGCTGCAAGCATGCACCACAGCTTGGGGGGAGGGGGGGGGAGGGCCAGATCTGCAGGCAGCGCTGTGTTGCAAACCTCTGCAGCACCGTGCTGCATCGCTGCAACTGCATGCGCTGGGGCCACAGATGCATTTGGGTCGCAACCAACATTTAATTGCATGCTGCAATTAAAATAAACCCCGTGAAGCAGCACGGCAAATTGGCTAAAAAGGGGGGCAAAAATGGGGCGAGGGGGACATGGGGGAGGGGCAGGGCAAGTGGCTGGTGAGGTAGGTTGGTCTCTGAAATTTAAGGCCAGGGAAGGGGTGAATAAATATATATATATATATATATAAAAAAAAAAAACTAAACAAAACAAGAGGGGGAAAAAAGGTGAGTTGGAATTGGAAGAGAGGGAAGAGGTCCTGGGGGGGGGGGGGCAGGGTGGAGGTGGCTGGAGGAAGAGGGGGGAAGGACTAGGAAGCCACCAGGATCATGGAGGACATCAGCCATCAGCTCTTTATCCCACCATCCACGTTGCATCTCCTCTGGGACCAGGGAACCAAGTCCTAGAGCCGCCAGAGTCATGGAGAACATCAGCCATCAGCTCATCATCTCACTGTCCACATTGCAATTCGTCTGGGACCAGGGAACCAAGTCACGGAGCCACCAGGCTCGTGGAGAATGTCAGTCATCATCCCACTGTCCACGTTGCATCTCCTCTGGGACCAGGAAGCTGCATCCTGAAACCACCAGGCTCATGGGGGACATCAGCCACCACCTCACCTTCACCTGTGTCATATCTCTGGGACCAGGGAACCAAGTCCTGGAGCCACCAGAGTCATGGAGAACATCAGCCATCAGCTCATCATCCCACTGTCCACGTTGCATCTCGTCTGGGACCAGGGAACCAAGTCCTGGAGCCAAGAGGCTCGTGGGCGACATCAGCCACCACCTCACCTTCACGCGTGTCACATCTCTGAGATGAGGGAACCAAGTCCTGGAGCCACCAGGCTTATGGAGAACATCACTGCTCATCCCACCACCCACTTTGCACCTCCTCCCGGCAAATCACCCCCATCCACATCCCCTACGTCCCACCAACCAGCAAACCCCCCCATCCCCATCCACGCGGGGTGCCCACCAGGCCCACCCCGCCCCATGGTCCTCCCCACCACCACCAGGACGACACGGCCTCCCCCTTCCTCATCCTCCCCCCACCGCCCCCACGCCCATCACTTGTCCCTGGAGGCCACCCGAGCGTGGATCCGTGTGTGGCGGGCGAGGGAGGACTTGTTGCTGAAGCTCTTCCCACAGTGGGGGCAGGGGAAGGGTCTCTCGCCTGTATGCGAGCGCTGGTGGACCGTCAGGTCCGCCAAGTACTTGAAGCGTTTGCTGCAGGCGCTGCAGGGGTAGGGGCGCTCCTCCGTGTGGCTGCGCTGGTGCATGGTGAGGTTGGACTGTTGGCTGAAGCGTTTGCCGCAGGCACCGCAGGGGTACGGCCGCTCACCCGTGTGCGACCGCTGGTGCTTGTTGAGGTCCGAGGGGTTGGTGAAGGTCTTGCCGCAGGCGCCGCAGCCGTAAGGGCGCTCGCCCGTGTGGAGACGCTGGTGGGTGGTCAGGGTGGAGAGGTGGCCAAAGCTCTTGCCGCAAGTGCCGCAAGCGTAGGGCTTGACCCCCGTGTGGGTTCGCTGGTGGGTCTTCAGGTGGGTCAAGCGCCCGAAGGTCTTGCCGCACTCACCACAGGGATATGGACGCTCCTTCCCTTGCGCTGACAGTTCCCGCTTAACCCAGGGCTTCGCTGGGCTCCCGGTGGCTTCTACTGGTCTGGGTAGAGCCTGGGGGAGGGGTTGGGGGAAGGTGGTGGGATCCTGAGGGATCTGTCGCCGGTGGGTCCCTCTCCGGGCTGGGGTGGCGGCGCTTGGGACATCCTGGAGGGTGCTGGTGGGTGCTGCAGGTCTTGCCGTTGCAAGATGGGCACCTCTGGGTCGCTGCTCACCATGGTGGGACCTGCTGGGTGGGGGGAAGAAGCAGCTTCTTGAGTTGGTTCTCCATGGGAGGACACCACCCTTCTCCTCCAACCCCACCACCCTAGATCTCCT